>NW_022991896.1:27500-151507 GCF_902827175.1 Gymnodraco acuticeps
TTCATATATTAAGTACATGCATGTTTTATCTAATGAGCATCATTTATTTGCCGCATTTCATTTAGCAGCGAGTCTGAGTGCTTGATAAACTTCACACACTTCAATATCTGGAACCTGTGATCGCTATTTAGGAAGCGAGAATGGCTGCATTTTCAAAGCGCTGAAAATCAACAACATCTTACAGAAAACTCCCAAACATCTCAACTGTAGAGGGACAGTCGTGTGTCGGCTTTTACACTTATACTGGCCTGAGCATGATGAATAATACTAGAACATCTTCTCGGTTTTTGAGCGTGATACAACTGCCTTTTCTCACAAGGGCTCAGTACACATGATACAAAAAAGTGGAACAGATGACTTGACACCTCCTGTAAATTCAGATTGTTCACAGCCTGAGATGACATGTCCTGCTAACAGCTGTGACTGATTAAGTCACACTAATGCAGCGTTCATTAGAGCCTGCAGTCATACCAAATGCAACTGCTGCTGGGTCTGAACAACACACTTCACCACTAACCTGGACATCAAATTAAAAGGACAAGGCCGTGTTAAGAAAACTGAAGGACACATTCACACACTGATCTGTATAGCAGAGGGTTTTACTAAGAATACTCTTATCAAAACGTGTAAACAAAGATAGCAAAAGGAATTCTTTTCAAGGCCATCCATTCATTTTTCTCATATCAACTGACTCAAAAGTGCCATTCACGGCCCAGGGTAGACATTTGGTTCACTTGTCTACATGTTATATATAAATATACAATCAAATAAGAGAATTTAGAATAGTTAATAAAAACCAGACTTGCGATTTAAACAGAAATATGCATTCTGCTATGCCTGCTGCTCGTCAGAGGAAATGTTCTGCCAATATCTTCAAAGACTGTCTCCATCAATGCTCAATATGGAGCCATTGTACTGAAAATGATTATTGATCAATGCTTTTACTGCGTGTTCGCATGTCCCTGCAGTTTGAGCATGTGAGAGTGTATGTTTCTGTAAGATATGAGGACTGTCTTACCTTCTGCTCCGTGTCTGAGAGGAAGAGTCACTTAAGCTTTGAGATCTACTACCAAGACCCCTGCTACTTCGCTAAAACAAAGTAAAGAGGGATTCCAAGCTTCTGGATTAAGTCCAAAAGAAAAGAGTCTTAATTTAGACCCAAAGAAAAAGGAAATGTAGGAAACTAAAAAAGGCTGACGGAGAAAACATTGTCACAGGTGTTTATGGGTGTCTACATTGAGTGACAATAGGTATTCAAACAATTCATTACACCTCCTCTGTAGAAAAGTGATTCCTTTTTCTGACTTTCCCTAACCAAATGTAACCATTAGGCACAGAGACATGCAAATGTTCAAAATCCGTCAATACTACACATAAGAAAAACAGGAAGAAGTTCAGGTTTGAGGGTAAAACTGTTCTTTTCTCACACTGAGATCTAAAGGGGCGTCGTGGGACACTTCGAGTGGTCTTGGTTATCGATCCCAGCTTTCTGCATTCTTACATTTCAGCCAAATGACCTCCAGGCACAGATCAAGGCTTGTGTTTACCCAGCCTCTGTTCAGAAGTACAGGTCCATGACCAGAGTTCCTCTTTGCATTTCATGTAAAACTGACTTTCCGAGGAAACCCGGTGCACCCTGGGACATCAGATACAGCTCAGCGTCTGAGTCACATGGTAGTATCTTCCCTTTTATAACCACAATGTGGATCTACATGCAGTAGAGTTCATCATTTACTGTTCTTAAAAAGGTCTACAAAATTAAAAGGAGCTTAATTGTCAGTATCACCTAATCTTGCTTTATAGTAAGGTGTGTTTTCTCTGCACCTTGTTCAGGGATAGGCATTCTTACACTTTCAATTAGATGAATTTAACTTACTGCTAGGGCTGCACGATATTGGAAAAAACTGACAGTGATATTTTCTTCTCCTGCGATATATATTGCGATATGAAAAAATACAGCAATTGAAGAAAAGACAAGTTTTTTTGTCTGCAAACCATCTTTCTTGAATTTTAATGCGATACAGTTGGTATTTTTTTAACAATATTTAACCGGATGAAGGATTTTAGCCACGGACTTCTGGATCTTAAGTTATCAGAGCAACAAGCTGAGCTCGGTTATCCTGCTGTGATCTGATCAAGAATGATTGTGATTGGTGGTTTGCTGACAGAGCAATGTCACTCACTCCGCACGAGAGACACGAGAGCCGCGCAAGTTTTCCTTTTGTAGCAAGCAGCAAAATAATTATAACATGACGTGTGTTGAGTTCCTTTGCCTACTTAATATCCCACGTCCTGCGATGTCAATATTGCGCATAACGCGATTATCGTCCCTACTTACTGCACTACATGTTTTTACTGATACATATTAGTCACTTCTTGTGTGAAACATCTTAAGACACAAAGTTATGCAACACTCTTTACCAATCACTGACACTGAAGAAACCAAATGTAGTTGCCTATACAGTCCTTGAGGAAAAGGGGAAATTACATTACATTGCATTTAGCTGACGCTTTTGTCCAAAGCGACTTACAATAAGTACATTCGACCAGGAAGACACAACCTTGAAGAAAACAGAATCATAAAGTACATCAGGTTTCATAGAGCCAAACATTTCAAGTGCTACTCAACTGGCTTTAGGTAAGCCAGTCCTTTATTGGTATAAAAGTGCTTCGTTAATAGTTCTATCGCTCGAAGTGGAGTCGAAAGAGATGAGTTTTCAGTTTGCGCCGGAAGATGTGCAAGCTATCTGCCGTCCTGATGTCAATGGGGAGCTCATTCCACCATCTTGGAGCCAGGATAGCAAACCCACGTGTTTTCGCCGATGGGAACTTGGGTCCCCTTCGCAGCGAGGGCGCAACGAGCTGTTTGGCTGATGCAGAGCGGAGTGCACGCGCTGGGGTGTACGGTTTAACCATGTCCTGGATGTAGGAAGGACCAGATCCATTCGAAATGAGTCACAGTCGTGATGAAATCAACAAACGAGGGTAATCTAAGTTTGGCTACAGACGGAGTCCAGTCAAATACCATATGTTGCTAACATGCCGTAAACATCCATCAAGGGGTATTTTATGAATCCCCCTCTCTGCTAACAACGTTGCTTTCCTCGTCATTGATTCCGTCTCGTGCATTTCTGTCATCCATACAATCCCAGCTTAATGACATTATGCCCCGGCGTCCAAAGCCATTCATACACGATCAATAAAGCAGCACGAGTCTTTCCATCAGCGCTTTTTAACATTGCAAAAATGTCCTCTGCGTTTGTAAAGCCTGTACCTCTGTTCCACTAATCATAATAGTTAAGTCACGCTGCTGTTTTTCATATCTGCGTCTCCCCCCAACATGTGTATACCTTGCAATAGGTTAGCTACCTGAGAGGCGGAACAGAATCTAAAGACACAACAGGACGTCTCAGTGTGTGCGTGTAGTGAAAACACATTTCCTCTGCATACACAGTGGTTGCATGTGCGTTGATATGCCTATCTTTTTTTCATTCTTCTCATATCTGATTGAATTCTGCTTGACAAAAGGGCCGGCTATCCAGCGTCAGGTTTGCATTCAGCTGGTTGCATAGGCAGAGTAGCAAAAACAGACAACAAAAAGATAAGGTAGCAATCATGGACAAAGGATCTGCCTTAAAGGACTGAAAGCTGAAGCGCAGGCACAAGAGACCGACTTATATCTTCTTTTGGTCAACCTTTATGGCCTTTTACATCATATTCATCACTGTGTGTATACCTACACTGCCCAGAAACAGAAGGAAAAGCTGGTACCACTTTACAATAAGACTACCCTTATAAATGATTCATAAAGGATTCATAAAGGGTTAGTAAACACTTTATTAATCATTAAGAAGCATTTATAAACCAGTTCTAACAGTTTTCATACATCAACTCAGGCTCACTATTTGGCAAGATGACTAAGCCTTATCTTGGCTACTTGGCGAGAATCAACTCAGTGAGCAACAGATACCAAGGATGCTGGCTGATGAAGAAGACGAAGTAAGCTAGGTAGCCAATATAAGGCTTAGCAGTACAGATACATGTGGGCTCACTATTTGGCAAGATGACTAACCTTATATTGGCTACTTAGCTTACTTCGTCTTCTTCATCAGCCAGCATCCTTGGTATCTGTTGCTCACTGAGTTGATTCCCCCCATCAATCTTGATATTTCTTGGCATCTCTTTATGACCATTTATTGAGTTATTAACATGTATAGTTGCCAAAAGGGAGCCTTGTTGTAAAGTGTAAGACACATTCCCATTTATTAATGAGTTACTACCGTTTCTAATAAGGCTTAGCAGAACAGATAAATGTGGGCTCACTATTTGGCAAGCAACCGGTCACAGTTGCCCTGTTTATCTCGTGTCTTATAAAAGCTTATTAAGGATTTATAAAGTGTTCACAACCTAATTAATTAATTACAAACTATTCGTAAACCCTTTATAAGGGTAGTCTTATTGTAAAGTGGTGCCGAAAAGCTTCTCTGAAAGCACCTCACTGCACATTATGATTCAAATCAACAGTGTTGACCATAAAAACAAGAGCTAGCTGCTGTTGGAAAGGAAACCGTAAGAAATAAATGAGTGTTTAAAACCCATAAATAAGGATGAAGCCTGATTAGACTTGTTTGACCTTACAGTTAAAACCTTAAAGCACCTGCAAACCAAACCCGCTGTGCCCACTGTGGGCTTAGTGCAAATACACAGGGGAGTGGAGGGGAATATGGGCCACGGTGAGAGAGATTAGATGCATTAGGAAGGGAGGAGGACTAGATGGAGGGGTAAGGACAGGTGGTTTATCTCTCAGAGATAAACTCACAATATGAAGAGGTGTTTCTCACTGTGTAACAGGTAAACCAGTATGTGTGCATCGTGTCTATATATCATCTGTTCTTATAGTTAATGGAACACACATCGTCATTCGGATTGTTAATAGACCACTAAGACACACTCATGCATATCTGAATTTGAAGTTTAGAGTATCGAAAGACATATGAGAAGATATGAGAGGTCACTTACCAATTTGCTGTGGTGGTATTTGCAGTATCCACAGTACTTCACATTGTCTGCGTCCGATCCTTGCTCCTCACACAACAACCCCGCAAACTGGGCACTGTGGCAGAGAGTAAATTACATTATTTGTAACATAAATCTCTCACTTTTTATTTTATGGGCATTTCATTGATGTATCAGTAGAGAGGGAAGGGCGATCTGACAGAGAAAGAGGGTGCGTGACATGCAGCATTTGTGCCATGCATCCTATCCACTGGAGCGCTCCACAATCTCTCTCTTTGTGCAGTGAGGATTATGGGATGTGAACGAGTCTCACCATGTGACGTGGAAGGCCTGCCTGCAGCCATGTTTGTTGCAGGTCATACAGGCTCCAGTGGCTGCTTTACTCTCTCTGCCCTGGTCCTCGCAAATATAACATGTCTACAAACAAACACAGAGAAAAACAATGTAATTCAAAAACTTACTTTACATGCAATTGTGTTACTAAATGAATGATTTCTTTACCTTGTTATAACGATCATGTGGCACTGACTGGAGTACTATCGGCTCCATCGTCGAAACATTCGCAAATTCTACTTCCGGTATATAAAGCGCACAAACTACATGGGCCCAGCCTGCAAAGACACACAGAAAACAACCATCAACCTTTGTATATATGGCAGAAAAAGGGAGTTTATGGCAATATTTATAAGATGCATAAGCTGTCTTTAAAAAGGAATAAGAAATGTACAAATGTATGTTTGTTGATTGACTGATAACCTGGAGAATCAGCAAGGTAAAACAAACCCCAGCCGCTCTGATTTGACATGTTATAGACATAACGAGGATTGATGAAGCAAGAAATCAATCGTCAGATCAATAAATTATTTAAGTTACTGCAGCCCTACAGTCATTCGTTGAGTACCTTGCAACAGTGGATAAAACTGCTTTGGCCAAAACCCTGAGAACCAATCTAAAATCCTCATGTGGTCTGGCCCCGATGTCACTTCTGGTTACATTTAACATATTAAACATAAATTAAACTTGAGTTCAATGCTGAATCGTAAAAGTTTTTAATTTGCAACTTGGTAGTTAATCTACCCGAGTAGCCGTTTATGGAGCCCTAACACACACAGCTGCCTGTCAGTGAAGACAAACTGGGGGCGGCGGGGTGACAGAGTGGTGGAGTGGCAGCAGAATTGACGAGGAGCTGAGGAGGAGCAGAAGGCGGTCAGCGCGAGGTCAAATGGAGGTGGGAGTCTCCTGGAGGTGTCTGTTTTTCCCCATAGCGGAAACAAAAACAGGCTTAAACTTACAGTTGAACCCCTGACCTGCCTTTGACCTGGGGGGGGGGCAGAGGGCGGGACAGGGGAGGCAGCGGGTGTGAAATGGGGGCATGTTGTTGTTTTGAAGTCCCTCCAAGAATCTGGAAGAGGCCTATAAAACAGGACTATAAAACTGGCACAGCCTTCCTCTTCAAACCAAGCGTTCACTTTTATCCCCCAAAGACCCAACAAAGCATCCCCTAACAAACAGACGCTACCCGGACAAGTTATCGGAGTCAAATGCGTTCAGCTTTTATACTGTAATAAATCTGGGGGAAATGCTGTATTTTCTGATCTTTTGCTGTAAAACCTGACACGAGCAGCAGGTATAAAAAAAATAACGAACTTCATCCATGTTGTTCTTACTGTAGCGCGTACTTATAAAAAGTGCCTGTACAGTGAAACCACAGCAACATAATAAAACACATGGTATCCAGATCTCTTTAAACTGATTTGTAGGAAGTGAACTTGTCGCTAAATCTACTTATTTTAATTTTAACCCCTAAATGAATGTATGCCACAGACGATGTTTTAACCTTTTAGTGGAACAACTGTACTCTAAAACAGATGCTATAAAAAGATACCCAACATTTACAGATAAAGAAGACCAAAAAGAGGATGTGAAAAGCAGCTGTAAAGTTTATTTCTGTCTTCACTGCCGGCTATCAGATACTCGCTGCTCTGCTTTATTACTGTCCCACCTGAAATAACAGCAAGTACCACACAGATCAACAAGTGAAGAGGAACTGACAAGGGCGGAGAAATGGAGGGTGGAGGAGAAGAGACGGTGAGAGAAAAAAGAGAGAGGGAGGGAGGGGTCACGGGAAGGGTAAAATGAAGGAGAAAGTAGTAAAACGGTGTGTGTTAGTGTCCTGATGCCTCCCTGCAGGCCTGGACACAATCCCACAGCTGTGCCTCTCGCTCTGACACACACACACACTATTTACAGTCTCCACCGAGCTGACCTCCCAATGAACCCGAACCCCCACACACACACACACACACACACACACACACACACACACACACACACACACACACACACACACACACACACACACACACACACACACACACACACACACACACACACACCACACACACACACACACACACACACACACACACACACACACACACACACACACACACACACCACACACACACACCACACACACACACACACACACACACACACACACACACACACACACACACACACACACACACACACACACACCACACACACACACACACACACACACACACACACACACACACACACACACACACACACACACACACACACACACACACACACACACACACACACACCAACATAACTCTCTCAGCACGCTCACACCCCTTAAACTTGCCGGTGACATGCAATTAATGACAAAACTACACAAGAGGCTCGCCACAGATGTGTGTGTGTGTGAGTGTGTGTGTGTGTGTGTGAGTGTGTGTAGCTGAGAGGGATTCTACCTCCGTTGTCTGTCCTCTTGAGGGCTCCGTCTTTATGGGGACACAGCTCACATCTCTTTGGGGACAGAAGAACCAAAAACACACAGAAAAATAAAGTTAAATACAAAGTGACCAGTGGCCTTCTCAGGATGTGTGTGTGTGTGTGTGTGTGTGTGTGTGTGTGTGTGTGTGTGTGTGTGTGTGTGTGTGTGTGTGTGTGTGTGTGTGTGTGTGTGTGTGTGTGTGTGTTGCTCATCTCAAGTCGAAAACAACATGTTACAAAGAACACAGTGTGTGTGCAGAGACACTTACATGTCTCTTCTTTGAGAGAATGATCACATGTTATTTTCAATAACTATCTTGGCTTCAAGCGATTATGAAGTGGAGATAAAATGTTCATTGAGCAGCTTTTTGCCATGTCCTTATCCTTCCTATCCCTGCAACTCGCGTGAAGATAGGAATCTTAGGGTTGTGCGTAACAAAGTGTTTAATAATGTCCTAATTTAAGTCTAAATTCATAAGATGCTTGAACTCGACTCTTTCGGACTTTAGAAAATATATACTTTCATGTATTTCTTACATTTTTAAAACTATTCAAATGATACAAGTCAGCCCTCATTCCCCAGTTATAGGTATCCGCTTTCTATGCAATGACCTGCTCTTTTTAATATGTTCTTAAAAATATAGAAACATTTCACCTCTTTACGTTTCACCGCCTGGAATGATGCTTCCTTCAAGTAAAATAAAGTTTGGACGTTTCATAATTGACGTATCTGCTTGGATGTAAAGATGTTTGACACTGCTCCGCACCGCTCAAAGGCTCCTCATGTTCTTACGTGACCTGCTTATCGTTGTAGTTCTCCCCTTAACGTGTGAATGAGAAACCTGGTTTCCCGCATCAGTTGAGAGGCTGGAGGACAAACCTAGTTATCCTGCTACATTTCTTCGAGGGAAACTTTGCCCTGAGCACACATGAATACGGCAATTCTGCAGATCATTCCTAGCACCTGTATCAACAACTACGCAAGTAAATCTTGTCTGACAAAATCTCGACAGGTCCTTAGAAGTTTGCCGAGGTCATATTAAGTTTAAACTCAGCACGCCATACCAGTGTGTGGCTTTAGCACCAGCGAAGAAGACGTAAAATACAGAGAGCCAATCAGTTGTGTCCTGCATGATTTAGACGTCTGAGGAGAGTGGGTCATATACTCGGACCAGATAAATCAAGAACACATAGTTGTCCTGCTGTTGTGCCATTTTTAAGTTGTTGAATGTTTGAGATGTCTTAATATAATGGAACTGGATGACATTGTTCGAAAGCGCCAACAATATACATTTTAAGAACTCAACATCAATGTCCCGGTCACTCACGATAATCCACAGACCCCGACAAATTGTATTTGGAGTTGGTTTACTGGACTCACTCGAGCAGCATTTGAGATAATCTTTTATAGAGCTTTCAAATCAGGATTAAATGTGATTTGGGGAAACATGATGGTAGCCTGAGCAGAATACAGAGTGTGTGATCGGGTCAAAGGACAGCGGGAGATGTCATGTGACTCAGAAAATGCTGCCGTTACAGGATGTCGCTTCACAAACAGAGGCTAGTCTGTCTAATGTCATGTCTCTAAAATGCCTTTGATACTGCCATGCTGTATTGAGATTGAAGATGACATGATAACCATTGTGGGCTCAAAAAACACAAGCAATATTAGCTCAGTATGCCACAAATGCTCTGTAATAAATGATGTTATTTAAAGCAAGCCCTTGTTAGGCACTTCGTAGATTTGTTACCATCACATCGTATATACACAGGGTCCCAGGATGTTAGAAGGTTAGACCGAAGAACCCTTTAATGCAGCAGTCAATCCTAAAATAAAATATGAAGTTTAATCCCAGAACAAATGAACGATTATCATGAAAACACGGTGATTGTAATGTCATCATAAATGACTGGGCCCTTGTTCTTGTCTTAATGTGTGTCCTTGTTGATGAAGCAAGAAAAAAATCCAGGCTTGATATGATGATAAAATATAATTGTATCTTTCCCTGTTCCTAAAAAACAACGGCTTATAAGGTCAGACATCTTTGCACACATGATAAATGGGTAGATGGATGTGTGACTTGATAAAATATGGAGTTTAATCCCAGAACAAATGAACGATTATCATGAAAACATTGTCTATAGTGATTGTAATGTCATAATAATTGACTCTTCCCTTGTTTTTTGTCTTACGATTTGTCCTATTTTATGTCGTAAATTACGCCGTTATGATGCAAGAAAACATCTAGGCTTGATCTGACGATAAAATATCATCGTATTGTTCCCTGTTCCTAAAAAAACGAAGGC
Organism: Gymnodraco acuticeps; assembly: GCF_902827175.1. NCBI lineage: Eukaryota > Metazoa > Chordata > Actinopteri > Perciformes > Bathydraconidae > Gymnodraco > Gymnodraco acuticeps. The sequence goes on from NW_022991896.1 coordinate 37,632, forward strand.
TTATAAGGTCGGACATCTTTGCACAAATGATAAATGGGTAGATGGATTGTGTGATAGTGTGACTCACCACTCGTGCAGCTCTCTCCTGAGATTCACACTTTCTGCAGAACCAAGGACCGGTGGGCACCTGCACGATGCCATAGCATGCTGAACACAGAGAGAGAGGGAGGGAGGGGCGTTAGAGTAAGCCCTCACGAGCACAACAAAAGAGGACATTTTACACCACAGAATACATCTACACAGTGGTAATGCGGAGGCGTGTGGCGCAGTGGCTGGAGCGTTGGTGTTGGGATCAGGGGAGCACAGGTTCAAACCCCACTGCAGTCAGCATGTCGTTGTGTCTCTGGGCACTTCACCCCAAATTACTCCTGTGGGGATCCGAAAACCAGTCAGTATCTGGTGTGACCACCATTTGCCTCACGCAGTGCAACACATCTCCTTGGCATAGAGTTGATCAGGTTGTTGATCGTGGCCTGTGATTGGTCCACTCCTCTTCAATGGCCGTGCGAAGCTGCTGGATATTGGCAGGAACTGGAACACGCCGTCGTATACGCCGATCCAGAGCATCCCAAACATGCTCAATGGGTGACATGTCCGGTGAGTATGCTGGCCATGCAAGAACTGGGATGTTTTCAGCCTCCAGGAATTGTGTACAGATCCTGGCAACATGGGGCCGTGCATTATCATGCTGCAACATGAGGTGATGGTCGTGGATGAATGGCACAACAATGGGCCTCAGGATCTCATCACGGTATCTCTGTGCATTCACAATGCCATCAATCAAATGCACCTGTGTTCGTCGTCCATAACATACGCCTGCCCATACCATAACCCCACCACCACCATGGGCCACTCGATTCACAACTTTGACATCAGAAAACCGCTCACCCACACGACGCCACACACGCTGTCTGCCATCTGCCCTGAACAGTGAAAACCGGGATTCATCCGGGAAGAGAACACCTCTCCAACGTGCCAGACGCTATCTAATGTGAGCATTTGCCCACTCAAGTCGGTTACGACGACGAACCGGAGTCAGGTCGAGACCCCGATGAGGACGACGAGCATGCAGATGAGCTTCCCTGAGACGGTTTCTGACAGCAGAAATTCTTTGGTTATGCAAAGCGATTGTTGCAGCAGCTGTCCGAGTGGCTGGTCTCAGACGATCTTGGAGGTGAACATGCTGGATGTGGAGGTCCTGGGCTGGTGTGGTTACACGTGGTCTGCGGTTGTGAGGCCGGTTGGATGTACTGCCACATTCTCTGAAACGCCTTTGGAGACGGCTTATGGTAGAGAAATGAACATTCAATTCACGGGCAACAGCTCTGGTGGACATTCCTGCTGTCAGCATGCCAATTGCACGCTCCCTCAAAACCTGCGGCATCTGTGGCATTGTGCTGTCTGATAAAAATGAACATTTCAGAGTGGCCTTTTCTTGTGGCCAGCCTAAGGCACACCTGTGCAATAATCATGCTGTCTAATCAGCATCTTGATATGCCACACCTGTGAGGTGGGATGGATTATCTCGGCAAAGGAGAAGTGCTCACTATCACAGATCTGTTCAGATTTGTGAACAATATTTGAGAGAAATGGTTATTTTGTGTTTATAGAAAATGTTTTAGATCTTTGAGTTCATCTCATGAAACATGCGAGCAAAAACAAAAGTGTTGCGTTTATATTTTTGTTCAGTGTACATCTCTTTAAGGGATTAAATAAATGCCAGCAATCTGAAAAAAGACACTCATTGGACAATGTTGCATGTTTCTAGTAATAATATCTAGCAAACTCTCATTTAAAACACTGTCCTGACTGCGGTTCACAATATTAAAGTAATAATATACTACAACTGCAAACTAGCATGCCGTAAATAAAGAATAGACTGTGCTGCCTAGTTCATCACTAAACCACAGAATTTTAAAAAGACCACATTTTGTCTTGATGCGAGCGTTTAATATGTGATCCGATATCCAAAACACTCCAAACTACAATCACTGACGTCTATATTTAGAGACACTTGGCAGTACTGAAGCTTCACAACTCAACTTTCATCTGGGACAGGCTTTGCTTGATGCTAAAAGTAGAACAATCCACTAAAAATAACTTTCCTGCTGAGGCTGGAATAATATGATGCAGTCATTAAATACTAGGCTATGAAAGGTGGCACTGTATAATAACAACATAATAATAAGGCATGCTTAAGACCAGCAAAGTGGACCAGGTGGTTAAAAAAAAGCAAGTTAGCAGACCTACTCTCTCTGGACCTATTTTGCAGTCCATGCAATATCAAATTAAAACTAAAGAAAGTGTGTTTTCCTAACAAGTGCTCATCATTGAAATGCATCTGTGTGTGTTCATGCAGTTGCTGACATTTCAAATAGTTGTCCCCCTGCCTTTGCCAAGTGGACACATGGCCAGCTGTTACACTTGTAAACAGTGGACGTCATCGTGAGTCATCTTGGGTGAACAGTGTCTTGGCAGCACTGTATTTGTTTACATTGCCTGTATTTAGATTGTTCTATTACTGCCACCATATCTTTGCACCTTGTCTTCTAACTGTGTATGCACCTTGTTGTTTGCAACTTGTGTGTAATCCTTATGTATGCACAGGTACACTGGGAAATGGCGTCTCTACCTAAACGTCACTGCAATGTAAATAGATGCATGCATATCATAACAATAATACATGCTAACATGTAGCAGCTAGAAACCATGCAATTGATGGCTTTAATATATGGGGTTCTTTCCATAATGCAGTTTGCACTATTTCTTTAGTAGTAAGTGGCCGTATCACATATCTATAAAGCTCTTGGTGGGAGTTTTGCGCGCACTTTCACACTTCTGACAGGAGGAGTGTATCCCTCCTCTGGATCCCGCCTGACAGGAACACAGAGGGAATGAGAGCAACCAGAATAGCTCTCATAAAGCAGCTGTCAAAGACCGTGTGCAGCGGATTAAAAGCCAAAGTTAAGAGCCAAAACAGTGGAGAGCCTGACCTCAGCCTGGCCTAGTGAGGGCAGGCGGAGGAGGCTCCATAACCTTGCAATAACGCTAACTAGCCTGTGAGCTAAGTGCTAACTCGTAGCCTGGGTGAAATACGCAGCTTTACCTTGATGCACGGCCACGTTGCAGCCGTGTCCGTCGCAGTACACCAGAGGGTTTTCCGCCCAGCCTCGCTCGTCAGAGCAAACACAGCAGCCGCCGATCATCTCCTTCATATTATTCGTCGACCACTCGTCGTCCGCCGCCAGACAACGCTCGCCGGAGACCATCTACGAAGAAAGCGGACATGCGGAGGAATACGGTGCACAGCTAATCAGAAAAAACCTCCGCCGGAGACGCCCTACTTTCCTACGTAGCTCTAGGTTCCTCTCGGTCGAAATGTCATGTTTTTAAGGTATTTACGTCCCTTTTTTGACACCGTATTTTCTCACCAAAACATCCACTTCACGGTGCGGCGGTGAGGAGAAGAGGGGGGGGGGGGGGGGGGGGACTCCGTAGAGAACCGGATGTGCGTTATGACGCACGGCGTGCTCTGTCACCGGAAGTAAAACACCGATGTGATTGGCCCGCTGAAATCCGTTTAGGCTCCACATGGTCGAAAATGTTTGAAGGTTTTTGTGGCAAAAATACTTTCCTTTGCTCGACTCACTGTCAACAACACTGTTACACAACATGCAGGTAGGTACTACAATCTGTCGGGTTAACTCAAGTACTTTACTTAAGTAATATTTTGACACAATAGTACTTTACTTGAGTATTTACATTGTTTGGCTACTTTATACATTTATACAGTGGCCAATTATATACTTTTTACTCCTACAGGTATTATACACTTACTAGCTACTTTTTACATATAAAAACACAAGCTTATAAGATACGACACACTTCTTTACTGCTTATCAACAGTGTATTTTTGGAAGTCTATAGAAGTTGCTCCACATCTACAAAGTAAAACATTAAAATGTATATGATATGCACTGTATTTGTTAGCTTTAAAACACAGAATAACCAAATATTGTTTAAAACTGTGACTGAAAAGAGACAATATACATAACCAGTACTTTTGCTTTTGAGGTCCACTGTGCAGAAATAAAATATTGAACATTTTAATTACTTGTTGTTGCTGCTAATACTTTTGCACTTTAACTTAAGTCATTTTTATTCAGCACTTTTTACTTGTAATAGAGTATTTTAATACCATAATACTTCTACTTAAGAAAGGGATCTGATTACTTTGTCATGCACCTATGTGGGTTACTGACAGAACTATATTCAGGCCCTAACCGTGGAATCACCCCCTGGAGTAAAGTTGTTGCTTTATGAGCAAAATGTCCTGAAAGTGTTCAAAGAAAAGTATCCATTGTGAAGTAAAATGTTCCCTGTCAGTGTTTAACCATAAGGCCCGTCTCTATGATGGGTTTTTTTAATAATTACTATTATTGAGTGGCATGATTTAACAAAGTTCAATTACATGCAGGTGGGGTTTTACTGATGGAAAACAATTAAAAGCAGGGTGTAAACAAAGGGGAAGTATACAAGTCTCTACCAGTATCCTACAGTGGAAATACTGCATTACACCTAAGCTAAAGGGCTTGAATTCAAAATATAACTAGAAGTATGTTAGCTATATTACCAAAGTATTTTTAAAGTACAAATATTCATTGTGACGTAAAATGTTTTCCTGTCTGTTTTACTATTATAAAGAAAGTATTGTGTTTTTTGACTAATTCTGCTGCACAGTTTACTCTTACTGTTTAAGTAACATTTTGAAAACTGTACTTGCGTATCTCTGTAAGAATGCTTTTGGATTGCTGTCACACTACTTCTCAATAGTAGGACTGTGAACATGTTTAATTATGTGTTGGGCTTTATAATAATTTTCAAGTTGCAATGCAGAATATTTTCTAGATGTCATTTATGTTTGTACACATGCATACTTACAATTATTGTTTTATTACTGCTTGTCAAACTAATCTTATGCAACATGGCAATGATTTAAACAAAACATTACTTTTATAATTATATAAACAAAAGGTTTTCAAAATAAGCCAAATATTTGTTGTCAACTATTAGAATTCCCTGCTTCACTATTTTACATTTATTTTTATTATATTTGTAAAGACATGTAACTTGTGGTCGGAAAACATTTAACGCATATTTAACTGTATATAACATTTTAAATAAATAAGGTTGGCCTCACTGCAATTGACTGATTGTATTGACTAAATCATTAATAGATTAATTGGTTGGCAGAATAATCAATAAAGAAAATAATTGGTTTCATTAGTAGTTGCAGACCTGGTGCGTTCACACAGAAAACATTAATAAACCAACATATCGAGTGATGGCACTATATTCTGGAAAGCTGCTGGTGGAATGAGCTCCCCATTGACATCAGGACAGCAGATAGCTTGCACATCTTCCGGCGCAAACTGAAAACTCATCTCTTTCGACTCCACTTCGAGCGATAGAACTATTAACGAAGCACTTTTATACTAATAAAGGACTGGCTTATCTAAAGCCAGTTGAGTAGCACTTGAAATGTTTGGCTCTATGAAACCTGATGTACTTATATGATTCTGTTTTCTTCAAGGTTGTGTCTTCCTGGTCGAATGTACTTATTGTAAGTCGCTTTGGATAAAAGCGTCAGCTAAATGCAATGTAATGTTTTCTATTTCTGTTTGAATTTTGTTTTATTCATGATTTACTTTACTTAAGTTGTTTCTGTAAGGTTCTACTTTGATAACTGTCACGTCACTATATTACTCGTGGATATTTGTAGTTATGATGGAGGCTTAATAATTAACGTTCAAGCTGTAATGCAGGATGTTTTACAGATGTCATGTTTGTATATTTCTACACATACATCCTAGTCACTTATCTTGCTAACTAATAGATGACAATAACTGGGAGGCTGTGGCGCAGTGGTCTGGTGCGTTGGTGTTGGGATCAGGGGGCACAGGTTCAAACCCCACTGCAGTCAGCATGTCGTTGTGTCCCTGAGACACTTCACCCCAAATTGCTCCTGTGGGGATTGCCCACAGTATTGAGAATGTACGTCGCTTTGGATAAAAGCGTCTAACAGGTAACGTATAATGTAACTGGGTGAAAAACATGACATTTATAACTGGTGCACCATGCTATTGAGAAATAAGGATTAAGAATAAGATGGTGTGGGCCTGCTGAGCGTACAGCTGGGAGACTTGAGACAGAATTTGAAATGCTTTTTATTGTAATAATGAATACCTTTAACTAAATGGGCTTTGAGAATCCTATATCAGGCTGCTTGTCAGACATGTCAATATACAGTTTTGTTTTGACAGCATCCCCATGCTGTTGCCAAGGATGCTCCACAACACACACACACGCTATTCCAAGCACTCAGCTGCTGCTTGCATCACCGATTCCTCAGAGCGAGCTCCCGCTCTTGGTTTCCAGAGAAACGTAATGACTTGCCAATAATGCGCAAGAGCACACGAGCGTCCTCCATGTAATATGGTGAGCGAGAGGTCCCTGGGAGTGCCTGCCCATTGTTTGCTTTAATTTCAAATTGCTCAAATGCTCCAGTCGACACTGGGCACTGCACTAAAAGGGGTAGTGGGAGGGATGGGGAGCTGGGGAAAAGGGAAAAAAGTGAATTGTGTGTGGCAGGGGAAAACCTATTAGAGCTGGAGAGAACAAAGGGAGGCGAGGGAGGGGGCAGCGGTTGTGGAGGGGCCCATATAGCTACTGAAAATGGCAAATGATTTTTACAACTTGCACTTGATTAAGTCAAAGTCTGAGCGAATCATGTGTTCCTCTGTGTGTCAGTGAAGAGCTTTCTCTGAGTCCGACTGTGACGCTGCTTCAAACCCATGTGTGACCTCAAACTACATATAGCACTCAGAATACTTATCATTTAAAGTATTATATTATTATGGCAGTATGAAGTATTATAGATGTGTTGCTCAAATTGTGTATGAAGTTAGTATTTGGATGAAGATTTCTAAATCTCCTGCATCAGTGTTTTTGCTACAGGCCTCGAACTGTTTGACTAAATTAGCTGTACTGTGCTTAACAGTTTTCTCATGCCACATAAAATATATAATTAACATTTAACAGACTGAAGAACCGTGCACCACTTTTCCACGATACAGAGCAGGATGTATGTCATAGGCCACTGACTTCAACATTTAGCCTGTATTTTGTGGAGACTTGCAATTAAACCGACTGAGATAACATCCTTGAAAAACATTTGATTATAGTATTTCAAATTTGGTCAATTGATTTGGCAGTTTGTGAGCCTTTAGTAGACTAGAGAGTTTAATTAGCTTTCCTGTAGTATGCTTGACAGTCACTCGTGCTTTTCTTTGTCCTCGTTGGGTCTGTTTAATTGTCAGAAATGTGACTTCACAGCATTTGAGTTTTAAAATGTCCTGTGATTGGGTCCTGCCTGTTTGCTCCGGCTGAGGGAAGTGTTGTGGTCTCTCTGCAGGATGGGGAACGTGTAAAATACGCTGGGAGGACAGAGCACTGTGAAAAGCAGCCCCACAGACTTCTGCATCTGAAATGGTGTTGAAGCCATTGCACACACACATATTGGAAACACTTACCTGCAGGTTATTTGTTTTGCCAAATGGTTACAGCTCCTTATGTTCTTCCTAACTCCATCTTTTTAAAGGCTACTGTGTTTTCTTCACATGTATACATTCTTAGAAAGAGTAAGGAATGCTGTTCGGAAACATCAAACCAGTAATACAATCTAAATGTTGTTCTTTTAAGTTTCATACTGAAGTGTGTGTGTGTGTGTGTGTGTGTGTGTGTGTGTATTATAGGTAAACTGTGCAGAAAACCAAAGCAGTCTGCGAGGAATGTTTTCACAGACTTAGCTCATAAGCTTCAACAAATGACTGACAGCTAAGTATAGCACTTTGATTTTAAAGCATTTGTATTCTCAAACAGATGCCATATGCTGTTTTCAATTCATCAATGAGGAATGTTTTTTTTTTGTCATGTAGAATGTAAGTAGCTTGGCGTGGTAAAAATAAACAGCATAACATTGTTTACGTTAAGTCAAAGAAAATGTATGCTGTGTGACATATTTGATCAGGTTTTACACAAGCTATCCGAGCATATGCATTTAGTCCAACTATTATTCGTTAGATTGAAACAATGAAAACAGTGTTTCAGAGACAAAGCAGTGAGTTAGCAGCGTGCCGGTTTTTCAGCTTTTCATGTGTGTGATGGATTCAATTTCTATCTTTACATCCACATTTTTCCCAACTCTCGGTTGCTTTAAAACAGTCCATTTTAGTTCTGATAATCCCGCAGCCCCTATAAATGCATCATTAATAAAGCGTGATAAGACACCATAGGGTAAGATTTACTTTATTGATCCCAATTTGGGACTTTTGTAAACAAGGCATTGCACATAATGTGAACATTAAAGAGTAGAAAATTAAACAACTCAAAATTGAAAATAAAACAGAACTAAAAAGTAAGATCTATACATATTGACAGTGGAATATACATATTCATTTAGGCAGTAACTATTTTATACCAGACTTCATGGATACCTTATGTGTTTTTCTGTCCTGTTTTAAATCTCTCTTGTGTGGACATAGTATGGTCTGATTCTCTGTGTCTTTCTTGTGGTTTATTGCACTTTATAGGCTACATGTAATATCTGTAGTAGGCTATGAAATTGTTGTGACAGACCATGTGCATTCCCATCTGTATCAAATGATTGTAGTTCCTGTGTTGGGAACGCTTGGACCAAGTATTTGTTAATCGCTATTCCAATAGAAATGTTGCTGCTTCGTGAAGCTTGGAATAAAAACATATTGCAAACACTGAAATGACCCGAGAAGCCGAGTGAACCCTTTACATTCAGGAGCTATAATGCTTCTTTTCTTTTCCACACCACATTCAGAGGCATCCGTATTTACGCACGGTGTCCTCTCTGGTCGGTGAGTAGCACAGGGGCCCTGGAAAAAAATACAAACAGTCCCAACACGGAGGGGTGAAAGGTGAAGAGAGCCCTCCCCCACCACTGTCCGCACACACTTCAGGCTCGGATTGCATGTAAAATCACATTCTCCGGGGGGTGGGAGGAATTCATTGTTTTGGCATGGGGCAGTGGGTTTGTGTCATAAAAAGTCTATGCTCTTACAAGTGCCTGCGCCTCCTTGACCAAGTGTCTCCATAAAACTCGACGCAAAGCAAATGACTTGGAGCAACACGAGTGTTCTAGAAAAAGAGTTTGAAGCCTATTCCAAAAAGATGTTATGCCCAGTGAGTTTATATAAAATATATGATATTCAACCATTTTAATAGGTTACATAAACCTCGTCCGGGATTGTATGAAGTGTGAGGACTTTATATATATTTTTGCAAGCCTGTAAAACTTAAAGCAAATACGTCATTTAGTAGCCTATTTAAAGAGTGCTGAAGACATTTTGTGTGTCCCTTCTCCAGCATTGAAGTTTCAAACTATTTAAATCGTGTTAAAAATGTTGGTTACACTGAGCAAAACCCCGGAGCATTGGTCATGTGTGTCCATCGGTCGTGTGTGTGTGCGTGCGTGCGTGCGTGTGTGTGTGTGTGTGTGTGTGTGTGTGTGTGTGTGTCCTTACCGTAATCCGTCTCTGACAAATTAAAGAAAGCAAGAAGTAAACATTTGCCATGTGTTGGCCTTTTTAAAATAAAAACTAGACGTTATATTCATTTAAGTTTGAATTAAACTATGCATCATGGATGTTCTTTGTGATGAATCCAGGTTTAATTGACTCCCATGTAAACTAAAACAAATACGTGAAATTTCCACGACCTCATTACACTGCATTACGTAATTGTAACATTTTGTGTCTCCACCACGTAGTCATGTCGTCACGTATTTTTGTGAGACCAGGTTGACATCCTGCAGGTTAAAGTGATTTTTAGTGATTCTCCCGCAGTGTAACTCATGCAAAGCTACAGGCAGGAACAGCAATAATGTCCTTGTCTATCTCTAATGAGTCTAAAGTGCAGGACTTCTCGAGCATTTCCCCCCCACCACCACCAGCTCACTGCCGGCTGTTGAGAGAAACCTCCCCCGTGTTTGAGGGCTCTCTCTCGGCCACTCGCTCTGCTTCCTCCCCTCCACATCCCGGCGCAGAGGCTGCAGAAACTGCCCTGTGGCATCTGGTGCATCTCAAATCTGCATGACAAAAGAGTCCCCGGTCCTAATTGGAAATACTCCAGTGTGTACACATGCACCAGGTTATTTATATTCAGCAATTATAGCAATATTATATTATCGTTTTAGGAGGTTTGAGATGGTCCTCAATTCAGACCTGCAGGTAAACGGAGAGCTCTGATTTAAAAACACAAATCATGGCGTCACTAGCAGAGGTTTGGAAAATCCTACCTGATACAAACAGTACAAATAACGATTTTTAATAATTGTATTTATTTCAAATACCTTTTACTTTGTCTTGCTCTGATAATTATTTGTATTATTTAAGAATACAAATATATATTAAAAAAGTGTTTATAAAATGTATTATGATTTAAAATAATGATATATTATAGTAATATATTTTATGTAATGGAGTTTTATGGATAACTCACATTCACAATTGCTTTAAGCAGACTGCTGCTGTTCAGATCAGTTGGTGTGCGTGTGTGAATGTGTGTGTGTAGTTATAATAGAACGTTGGGAAATTAATTGATTATAAGTTTTATAAATAGTTATAATTTTGAAGAGTGTGTACGGTTGCTCATAATAGCACTGGTGTAGAGCTTTGTGACTGAAGTGTGAGAAGTTGTTGCTGATCGATCCGCGCTGCAGTGACGTCACCTCACACACGTAAAACTGAAGCCTTACAACTGCTGTGCAAGCTTTATAATTTGTGACAAAGAGTGTTTGTTATGTGTTATATGACAAATATATTAAATTGAACTCCTCCGTTTAGATGTGGACAGATTTAGGTCAGGTATGGTTGAATCGTCTATAGAGAGGGCTTAAAAACTATACGTATTTAGTCAACCAATAAAAACGAACTCAGGTTTCAAGAAAGGAAAGACATGCAGGGGTCAGGACGTGTCTGTGTCTCTCTGTCTCTCCCTGTCTCTCCAGGCCGGGAACAGTGCACCGTGTCTCCAGGATCTGTGTTATTCCCCCGGGGATCCGGACCTCCACAAGCTGCCCCTCCTCTCACATCACTCCGCTGCATCCGTGAGGCTCCGCATGGCCCTGTGTTCATGCTGTCATAAAGGATCTGCACGGAAATGAGCGAGCCTTGCTGCTGCAGGTTCCTGTATTTACAGCAACCAGAATGCAGGTCAGATGTATCATGGGAGTTGAGTCGACCTGGAGTTTGGTGAAGTGATTGTGCAGACATATAACTGATAGCTGCACAGACGTAGCTAACGCACAGAGATCCATGATTCAGCTGAGCGTAATGTCACAAGTAAACGCAACAGCTTTCTGAGGCTTATGCATAAATGTCACACAAGGAGATCTATCAGGCTTCTATATTCATACATGTTAATGATCCATTAATGCTATACTATGCCACTTGATTTTTTTTAAAGCAAACGATATTTGGCTCACAGAGAAGCTTAATCCATATTTGGTCTGACATTTCAATGTGTAACACTCTGACACTAATCATCCAAATACGCACGAATACGTAGGCTATGTGTGTATGCCCAGATGAATCCCATTCCCTTACTCTCCTTATTTTTTATTCGCTGTAATCCCTTGACCCCAGCGTTAATGATGCTCTACCGTCCAACAGTGTGCGTGTATTTTATGGAAACTGTCCAAAAATATCCAGAGGTTTAACAAGGAGCTATAATAAGAACGCCTACGTATATAACACGATGTTTGATGTAACACCGAGCTAACATCGCTGCCATTCAACGTACAGTGAATGCTCTGTAAATAAGCAAATAGGCTTAACATTGTGGGAATGAGCGTGCCCAGTCTTGAGTCTGGCCCCAGCACAAACTGCACTGCGTGTGAGGAACGGGCCACAAGGGATTCACGTGTTTTATAGATAACAAAGACGCAACATAATAACGCAGGGAGTGATGGGAAAATGTGTCTCAGGGTGAAACACAATGGCCGGTCAAAACTGTTTCATACCGGTAATTCAGACAATTAGCTTTTAATGTGTGTTTGTGTGTGTGTGTGTGTGTGTGTGTGTGTGGTGCACGCACGTATGTGGCTCAAAGTGTGCGTCTTTCTTTATGATTATGCGTGTGTGTGCGCGCATATCCTTGTGTATATTAGGTGAAAAGTCATTGCGTTGTGTGTGTGTGTGTGTGTGTGTGTGTGGTGTCCTCGGCGTGCACATGCAATATGCACGTATTCACAGAAGAAATGTTAAAATGTGTACAAAATATTACACCAAATCAGGTCCTATAACTAAAGTGATCTTTGTGCATTAATCCACACAAAGCGTGCGTGTTCCTGTTCCCCCTGTTATGAAAAGCTACTTGTTGATTATACTATTAACGTATAGCCTATGTTTTAATATGTTATAATTATTGTCTAGTTAAACCTATTTTTGACTATGAAATCTTAATCACATTGTTTAATGGCTTAACCTATTTTCTTGAAAATCTTTGTGGGAAAAGCAACCCTGACTCTGCACTTTTACTGTCCAATCACTGCTCGCGTTGTTTCACCATGCACGCTACAATCTAACTGGGATTTTTCGGTGTAGCACGAGTCCACTAAACTCGCCTGAATATAATTTCTAGTGTTTGACAATATGGCACATTGTTTATCTCCAATTATAGCAATTAACTACACACTATACATACTATATGGACGTTGTAACACCCTGCTGAGCACATTTCAAATTAATGCAAACACACACAGGGAGGAACAGAGACGCACTGAAAGGGAAAAGGTTGCAAATGCCGATGTAGTAAGGTAAAACAGACGCATTCATATAGGCCCTCACAGAATACATATATGAAAAGTGTAGGTCACTTAGTCAAGCATTGAGGAAGAAAATCATATGGACGAAAAACCCGAGCCAACAGAGGCAGACACGTAGAGCCGTGGTTAGGCAAAATGTGGAAAAGCAGCTCTGCAAGTGTAAAAAGCAAATGTCTTTGTTTAAGCTGCGCTGCGTTAACACATCACTGTGGAGTCAGTTCAGCAGCACACTATCGATTGCATACTCCTGCATGCATTTTGACGTGAAAAGTGAACAGCATTTAATGCATTCCAGTCTTCATGACTGGTTTAGCAGCTGGAAATATGAATTTGCTTTATTTTAACAGTGAAGAATTTGGGCACAAACTATTGTATCGGTGGGGTGTGAGAGGGGGTGGGGATGGGATATCCATTTTTATTGCATCACCTGTCAGCCGCGTCCAATGGGCGTCGACTCGGAGGGCATTAATTGATGAAGGTGTCTCCAGACCGGCGCACCTCCCCTCTCTGTCATTTTATTTGTGGCTCGACCAGCAGCCAGAATAGCAGCTGCATTTTTAGCTCTTATTCTTTTTCTCTCTCTCTCTCTTTCTCCCTCCCCTCCACCCTCACAACTCCCTCCCTCCCTCCCTCTCTCTCTCTCTCTGTTCTCGCTATTTTATCCCTCTGGCTGAGGCAGTGGTGTACACCTACCCCTCGTCCTGCTGCCGACCAGAGGGGAGTGGAGCCGGCAGAGGCAGGTAGCAGCAGCCCCGGCTTGGTGGACGTATCCGTCGCATTCCTCCACCATGCCGGACCGGGGCAAGAGGCGACGGGTGGATGCTGTCACATACACCGGCAGCTCCATTTAATGTCAAAGTTTGCATTTCATGATGCAGCAGTGTGGATTAAAGGTATGAGCAGGATGAGCTCTGTGCCAGTCACCGGTAAATCCATAGCATACTGAGACTGCATGGATTAATATTGGATACATAAAACATGGGAGACCTGGAGTGTGGCTTTGAGGAAATGCAAGGAGTGAGATTGGGATACCTGCTCATCCAAGGCAAGCAAATGTTTGCTTTGTCTCAAGTCTTCACCGACCTTCTGCAGAACATCCCCCGGACCACGGTGCACAAGCGCATGGACCACCTGAATGTGAAGAAGCACCACTGCGACCTGGAGGAGCTGCGGAGGCTCAAAGCGATTAACTCTATAGCTTTCCACGCCGCGAAATGCACGCTCATATCGCGGGAGGACGTGGAGGCTCTGTATTTCTCCTGCAAGACGGAGCGGGTGTTAAAGTCCAACAAAAGGAAAGCGAAAGCTGCGTGCTCTCCCGGGGCTGAGGACGCGTCCCAGGGGCGTGCAGACACCGAGCTATGGAAGGAGAAAGTTTGGTTCAGTTTGCACGGTGTCCCGGAGACACCTCTCAACAAAACGAGCAGGAGGAAGGAGCTGACTCCCTGCCTCACCGACTCCAAACTACCTCAGTTTTACCAGAAAACGAACGGACGGGAGTACCGCTCGGCGACTAAGTCCGGTCACAAACACTTTAAAAACTATGAAACAGCAAAAACAGCAGGGAACCGGGTCACTCTGAGCCAAAGGCAAGCGTTTTTCCGGCAGCCGGTAGTGCTTCAGTCCGCCATAGCTGCTCAGTCCAGGCTCTCGCGCTCAGCCGGCGACCTACTTCACAAAAGGAAGAGGAGGCGCGAGGGGGGCAGGAGCAGACACGCGCAACAACACGTACCGCCGGTGCTGCTCGTGCAACCCAAATCCAGCCACGGGACTTCTTTCGGTGCTTTCCACCTCGGTCCGGATCTCTTTCTGGACCCCAGACCTCACCATCATCACCACCACCACCATCATCATCACCACCATCACAACGAGCCCGGCTTCCCGGAGAGCTACAGCAGCGACACCGAGTCCAGCACCTACTCAGACCGGGCCGACTCGGACTTTGGGTCCGGCTTCTCCAGCACCAGCAACTCCGGGAGCTCCGAGGAAGAGGAGGAAGAGGAGGATGAAGATGACACGCAGTCAGAGAGTTCAGAGGTCAGCTCGGATGAAGAGGAGAGCTCCTCTCAGTCCGACTCCAGCTCCGTTTCCAGCCGGGTTTCGGTGCAGAGCATCCGGTTCAGACGGGCCCGGGTTGGATCTGTCTCCAAAAGTGTCAGCACCGGTAAAGCCCCTCTCGTCCTGCAGCCCACGTTTCACTACAACCAGCACCAAGAGAAACCACACCGGTCACTGGGCCACGTTTCCGCGTCACAACCAGGGGACAGGAGACAGAAGAAATGTGAGTTTAACTGCAGTGAAGCTAGAAAAGACTTTGGACCTTTACAGCCGCCAAGATTTAACTCAAGTCTCATGGGAGAGAGCTTTTTATTCGAGTACAAAAAGGGGAACGCTTTTGAGTCTGATCCAAACAGTGTGGACCCCTATTCACCGGGACACAACCGGATTTCCCCCCCCTCACGCAGTTCACTTCAGTGTGACCAGGACAGACACACCAAGCGCCCCAGATGCACCGAGAAAAGGGAGGCGAAGCCCAGCAGCCTGAAACTGTCCCCTCCGCTGAAGAGAATAAAAACCGAGCCAGAGGAGCTCTCTGTGTCCGCGGCCCCCCGCCCGGACCGCGGCAGGACACCCCCCTTCAACCTCCACAATGTGAAAGTTAAAGTGGAGGAAAGCTGTGATGAATATGAATACCAGAGCCAGGCAGCCAAATGCAAAGGAGATAAGACAGAGAGCAATGGGCAGTATCCCCTCAAACATGGGGGCTATTTCGGGATTAAAGCCACCGCGAAAAGCCTTGATGTGGCCCCCAGGTCCCCCTGCAACCCTCAGGAATGCAGGAGCTCCCCTTGTATTGAGGAGGGGAACAAAACCTGCAGGGCTCCGGTGCTGGGGGGGAAAAAAACTCGAGTTTCCAGGACGCAAACAAAACACAGGGTCAACCAAGCTGCCTCTTCCTCCTCTTCTTCGTCGTCCTCTTCTCGTCCAGAGGAAGTATCCACGGAGGATTTACCGAGCAGACGCAAACGCAGCACTGTAGCATCGCCTGCTAAAATGCTTTTCAGCCTGATGGCACATTTCCCCTCCCCGCCGTCGCTGGTTGTTGGCAGCGACGGGGATTTGTGCCCTGCTTACTCCCTTAAATCGCCGAGGGGCGCCGGGCCTCCCCCTCCGTCCCACCCCGTGTGGAGGTGGCAGCCAGGCGGACAGATTCTCCCTCCCCCACCCGCTCAGAGGACTAGGAAATACTGAGCAGGGGTTTAAAAACAATAGCCTTCACCATCGACAACCTCTCCGTGAGCTCATCACTCGCAACTTTACCGGTGTGCAGCCAATTTTCTGTGAATGGGTTTACATTCCGCTTTGTTTTGAAGTTTGATCGAGAAAAAAAACACCTTTTTGGAGCCTCAGAAAACGCCCACAGGACTGTGAGACACTGCTCGTGGATTTACGCTTAAAAAAACTGTTTGAAATAAGCTTTCAATCCTAAGCAATATGTTTCTACTTGACTATTTCTTCTTCGCTTTTTCTATGCTCGACCTGTTGGATTGTATGGTGCCAGGGTGTGTGCTTAAAGGAAATGTTTAAAAAAAGAAAGAAAAAGCACTCCTTGAAATCAGGCTATCTATAGCTGGGACTGAGGGCTAGTTGGTAAATAAAAAATAAAAAATCAGGGTTTCCCATTCTGTGCCACCTGGTAATTGTATATGTCAAAGCTGTTTTCTTTCATGACATGCTGACCACAATGCCCCACATTTCAGAGAATTATTAAAAAATTGGTTCAGTAATATCTACCTTATTATGCTCACAGAAAAGCCTTTATTAGATTTGGCAGGAGTGTATTCTTGCTGGTTGTGTTTTATTTTAATTTTCCTAGAGTGCTTGATGGTTTTCAGTCTTTCAGGTTTTCTTTCTGCTGAGTATTTCCTGGTTTGCAAATGTGTGACAGTGCACAGACGCAGGCCCAGACACAACACAGGCCTTATGTACAGACAATCAAAAAGAGAGAGACTCAGACCTTCATTATAGCACGTCAGCTCCCACCATGGACTCAATGCATGTCCCTCCTGGTGCAAAACCAGTCTGTATTTTCCTCTATGCAGGACTAATGTAAAGCTAAACAGACAGTATGCCAATATCCAAGCTAGGCAGTGGATGGGATGTGATTTAGCAGTCCATATGGGGGGGGGGGGGGGTAACAGCACCAAAAACAGCGTGAAACACCTTCTAGCTCAGGCCACTCTGAAATAATTCGACAAAGCACAAGAGATAGGCTTAAAGGCACTTTGATACTGTTGGGGGGTCTTGTTGTTAGCTTTCTGACTAGCCTGTGAAATGATGTCAGAGAGAACTTGAAAAAATAAATCATTTGGATCTACACACAAAAGCCAAACTGCATTAACTTGACTGATATTTGAATATCTAACCATGCCATTCTGGTTTTCTGATTTAAAAAAAAAAAAGAATTTAATAATATGCTAATTTCCGTGAAGCCACTGTTGTTCATTATTCTCTTTGCAGCTGAAGTTAATTGTCTCGATCTAAGCTGGAAAAACGCCAATTATTTCCTATTATTTGACACCCAAAATACAATCAGTTTTAAAATACTGCTCTCTTTATATGTCGAACATCACCATCTCATTATCTTTAATGTAGCCTTTGGAATATGGCCGCTCAGTGAATGTAGTGTCCCTGATTGATTTACTCCCTTTAATTCATTACAGACTGCACACACAGGAAGTGAATCCAGTGACTGAAGCTGCACCTACATGCAGGTATTTTAAGTAAATGTGTGTTTTTAATGGCAGTACAGGTCTGCTAATTGGCAGGCTTTCAGTCTGCGACAAAGAGAGGCCCAGCTTATGGCGAGCCACACCACAACAAACCCAAAGCCTGGATGATGTCAGCCCCTCACACGCTGCAGTCATTCAGAGGATTGTAGATAATGGGTGATTGTAAAAAAAAAAAAACAGTGAGTTTGCCTGAATCAGCGTGGATGCATATGTTTAACCACGTGATTAACTCTGCAGATGAGAGAGATTTTCAAACTTGAACTTTTATCCCCAGCGCGTAAAACTGGCTGTTTCTGACACAAGCTGAG
Organism: Gymnodraco acuticeps; assembly: GCF_902827175.1. Lineage (NCBI taxonomy): Eukaryota > Metazoa > Chordata > Actinopteri > Perciformes > Bathydraconidae > Gymnodraco > Gymnodraco acuticeps. The sequence goes on from NW_022991896.1 coordinate 55,649, forward strand.
CAGGCTTGCAGTAAAACGGAGGGGGTTGAGAGGGTACTGTGTTGCAAGAGCTTTCGACCTTTAATCCGCATGTCAAAAGCATAGGCTGCACGGCACAGGGAGAAGAGGAATAGCCTCACCCAGCGCATGCAGGCCCCCCCTGTCGCACCGGCCTCTTCTACGCACAATGCGCGGCCGAGGGACGGAGGTGGTGGTAATGGCCTGTTGGGAGGGCCTTTCTCACCGTTAAGACAAATAGCTCTCTGACAGTGACGCTATCAATGTAAACAATTGCAGCGTGCACCCCCCCTCCTTCTCCTCGTTCACTCATTTTTGATACTTGAGGTCAGCTATTTGACATGGAGTTTGAAGTCACTGGTTGTTTAAATGAAGCTGCATATTTATTTTTGTGACTTTTTCCTGGGGTTTCTTGTATATTGATTTGTTGTTGTTGTGAATATTATATAGAACAACTGCACTCGAAATGGAAACTTGAACGGTGGATTTCTGAAGCACTTTCCCTCTCTTTTCTTTTTTTTATTATTATGAAGCATTCATTAAACGCGACTGAGTGTAATGATCAGACTCTGTCTTTCTTTAGGACCATCACGTGTGGGTTTTTTTCAGAGGGGGTTAACAGATTTAATGATGGAGGAATTGGCCTGGGGTTTGCATTGGGAGAGGGTTATGAAAACAAAGTGATTTTTAAACTTTATTTTATGGGGGTTCCCCTTTCTTTTTTATCTTTGATTTTGGAGCTGCTTTTCATCATTGTTTTATGTTGCAGTATTTCGCCATGCCCTCAGCCTTTCCATTTACGCTGTAACACGAGTCATTGTGTAAATGTTAAAAGGCGTTTAGGGAAATTAGGTGTATCCATTCTTCAATTAAATAACAGATAAGAGTTTGTCCTGAGGCAAACGGGGTTTAGATTTAAAAGAAAATAGATCCCAAGCAGTGCTTATCCACATTGTGGGCAGTTTAAACCAACAATAGAACTTAATGCAGATGCTAAATGCCCCTCAAACATGCTACAGTATCTCTGGTTGAACTCTTACAGCAGAGAGGGAATCCCTCCGTGTTTTAAGGGGTGTGTGAGGGAAGAAGTGGTAGGCCTGCGGAGCCTGCAATAATAACAAGAGGCAAACCGCAGACATTTACGCATGCAGCATTTCCAACCACTGCACATGAGGAGGTGCACGCCTCCTCGTTTTAATACGTGAAGCAGAGAGAAAGCTCCATAAAATGACCTTTAGGTCTGTGCTACCCTACTCGTAAAAAAACCCTTATTGTAGCATGCATTTGCAGGCAGCTTGGAGTAAAACAACGTTATTCCCAAATAGGATTATATGGGTTTATTCAACAATTGGGACCATGCATAAAAATACAATAATCTCAAAAAGAGAAGAGATGTTATATGCCAGATTATAGTTTAAAGCAGGTACACACAATACACCAACATTAAACATTAGTATCACACTAACAATAAAAAAAACAGATCAAAATACAGTAATATTTAATATATAATGTAAATATAATATGTATATATAAATACGAATACATTTGTCACTATAAATATACATTTACAATTCATTTAAACTAACCTGTCAAATTACAGAAAAAATAATGTTGGCAAGACTGCATGGTTGCCCAAAATCCACTTTTTTGCACTGTGGGAAAAAGGGTTAACATCGGAGTATAGTCTTGCAGCAAAACTACAATATGAAAGGAAAAGCAGCAGAGTATTGATACCACAGTGGATAAAATACAATACAATAATATGAATTCACAGCTATATGTACCTGGTTGAACACACAGGGATACAGCTACAACCTTGCCCAAAGGCTATTCACGTTATTGTGCGCAATGCAACTTTTGTGAAGCTTTGAGCTCCTCGCTCAGTCTGCCATGTTTGACGTGATGTTTCCCTGATTAATGGGACTCTGCGGTGTATGGTCCAGGCCAAAGCCCCGGGGTTGATAAGGGGAGCCGGGGCTGGCAGGCTGTCTGGCCCCAGCACGGAGCCTGCAGGGGCCAACAGGGAGCACAGCCATTATACTGCTGCTGGCGTTTCAGGGTTAAATTCCAGTGCGGATTGGAAAGCAGTAGACTGTAACTCCTATAGAATAACAAAAGGAGGGAAAAAGAACGAAACACGCCTTAACGCAATTTGCTCGAAATACAATAAAATAAAAGGGTTTTCTAAAGAGCTCAATGATATTTGTGGCTGAGTGGAAAACGAAGTTATGGGTAATGCTGACAGACACATGCCGCGTTAAGGTCAGCACTTTGCATTGATCTTTGAGACAATCACATACGGAGACCGATAAATGCTGTCAGGACGTTTTTATGTTTAATCTCTCAACTGTGAAGGATCTGTGCGTCGCAGCCTTTCACACAAGGTCACTCTCTGGCTCATAATATTTTTGACGTAAAATATTAATAAACAAGAGGAGCATTTGTTTACAAATGTGTGCCTACTGAAGGCTTTAATGGCTGTGTTTTCTTTCAGTGCTTTTGTGTATTTGTGGTTATCATGGAGCAGAAGAGCCATGGAAATCTGCTCTCTGCATGATACAATATGTTGCACAAACTTCTCAAACTTCCTCGCAGTCCAGGGTGAAATCTGCACACGTTTTGTTTTTCAGCCAAAGCTGCTGCTGGCTGACCTGCTGTGGATACATTTGCAACACCAATTTCAAATGAAAAAGAAACTCCTATATTTATAAAATCAAGGAAATGTCAAGCTGCTAAATCAGAATGAATTTAATAAATTGTCAAATTATTTCTGTACTTTTTCTAATGATGTAATAGCTGCAGGACGGGTCATACAATGTAGTGCGTAAAACCATGTGCAACCCCAAAAGGAGTGTATTCATGTATAAGGGACTTTGACAATACTCAGTGGATTGTTTGATGCTAAAGAAGGGGCGACATTTATTGAAATTAATTTGTATAATTTCAAAATAAAAGCATACTCTTATAATTAAGTGAAACACCACGCGGAGTGTAAGTGCCACGGTGTCCACGTGAGTGTGACTGAACAGAGCAGAGCTTCTGTGTGAGGGGAAAAACAAAGTTTCCCCAGGAGAAGAGGCTTTAAACTAACGGTTCCCGCTGCTGTGCTTTAACGTTAATATATGCACTATACATCTGAGAAACCGTGTGATTAAATGGACAATTAAATCTAAAATGTCCCAACTCTCTGCTTGCTATTGGAATTAGCTATAACACTTCCATGCTTTAACAGTGGTGTGACTTTAAAAATAGTCGAATTAAGGACGTTTAATGTATATGAGAGAGGCCATTGAAGACAAACTATCGAGCATTTTTTAATTCAAAATGTCATTTTTTTAACAAAATACCCTCCAACGTCTGTATTTACAGCCTGTATACATGTTACTTTTAACATGTTTAGTGTATGTTGACTGGCAATCAATCAATGCGGCTAAACGTGTCAGACCTCCATGCATTCAAAAATAAGTAGAGCAAAGGTCAAGGGCTTATGACATTATCATATTAATATAATCATGCGGTTACGTAAGTCTGGAGACAAAGAAAAGCATGAATAAAATGTACGTTTAAAAAAAAAAATCTGGTTGACTCCCGAAATGTAGATTGCTGGACATTACAATACGTGACATTCCCACACATTCAGTGCCATTTCCACTGAAGTCATGTGTTTCATTGCAGCCTCCATCGTCGCCTAACATGAGGAGGAAGCAGCGGGGGAAGCAGCGGAGCCTCTGCTGGGGTTTACCCGGCTTCCCCTGCACAGACCCGGGGTCAGAGGGAGGGATGGCGGCCTGTGTGGAGAGGAGAGGAAAACTCTGCTGCTGCAACTTCTCCTTCTTAAAATCACACCCAAACAACACAAGTATTAGTACGGTAAGTTTGTCAATGCAATTTAAACAACAACACATGCTTTAACTGCATTAAACGGCAGTACATTTCAGGTGTAGTTTTTTTCTCGGTTTCTCTTTTCTTTTAACTTTTTTTACTTATTGTTTGTTATGTATTTGCTATGTTCCTGTCACTAAATGGAATGATCTGTCAATCAAACTTTATTATAAAAACAATGTGACTCCAAAAATCTGGTAACGCAGCAAAACACCTAATATTATTATAAATTATATAAAAGCCTATTTCTTTCATTTTTTTTATTTTGTATTATTCATACATTTTTACACCCTTCAAATTAAAATGTCTGATCACGTGGTGAGGATACGTTTACTGACGTGATATTTCCCAGCCTGCAATTAAATTCAAAGGATCTAGCGTTAATTAGTGACCCCACAGAGCTTAAAACACGTTTATCAGACCCAGGGAGCTGATGTCTGGTGGGGGAGCAGGAGGAGGAGGAAGAGGAGGAGGAAGAGGAGGAGGAGGAAGAGGAGGAGGAGGAAGAGGAAGGGGAAAACCAGCGAGCACCAGAGGGCTTCTACTCGGTCATGGAGCTCAACTCCATTTGTAAAGGCTTTTCTGTGGGCCGGACAGAGCCAGATGTAGCCTAATGTTGAATGCAGCATGCAGGCTGCAGCAACTCACAACATACAATTCAATCATTGATCAACAAGCCCGCTGCAGGCCGGGCACAGAGGCTCTGAGCCGGGTGGAGGAACCAGAAGCTCCGGGAGGAGGAACCAGAAGCTCCGGGTGCACCGGGTGGAGGAACCAGAAGCACCGGAACCAGAAGCACTGGGTGGAGGAACCAGAAGCACTGGGTGGAGGAACCAGAAGCACCGGGTGGAGGAACCAGAAGCACTGGGTGGAGGAACCAGAAGCACCGGGTGGAGGAACCAGAAGCACTGGGTGGAGGAACCAGAAGCACTGGGTGGAGGAACCAGAAGCACCGGGTGGAGGAACCAGAAGCACTGGGTGGAGGAACCAGAAGCACTGGGTGGAGGAACCAGAAGCTCCGGGTGGAGGAACTAGAAGCACTGGGTGGAGGAACCAGAAGCACCGGGTGGAGGAACCAGAAGCACTGGGTGGAGGAACCAGAAGCTCCGGGAGGAGGAACCAGAAGCTCCGGGAGGTTATCCCTCCTCTCATTCAGGCTGCTGTCCTGCATGTGTTCAGTATTAATAGTTTCTGATGTCAAACTGCAATACGCCCTGTCTCCTGTTGGTCCACGTTGTGTTAAAGACATCAGAGCTTTATTCCCTTATGAAATATTCAACATATTTCTTACATGAGAAGGTCATTTAGGCTCCAGTATTAGTAGGTGATTTGTGCAAAAAGGTGTTTTATTAAAGATGGAAAAACTGCACTAAAACAGACTTAGGTTTATTTCAAAGTAGATGAATGTTGTCTTTAGTTAAATACGCATCCACAACTCAAACCGTCAGCTCCATGAAATTAAACCAAACAAATATCCATGGATGTGGTTTTATATTTTAGTGACCCACATTTGACACAAAGTCACATTTTAAAATACATTTTCGTTCTCTTTTTTCTTCTTCAAATACCATAATCCCATTACATGAATGACTGAACATGTGCATGTATGAGCATGTTTCAACAGCCAACCTTAACCCATTATTATTACCATCCTAAATTATTTTCACAATGAATTCATTTCATTATTTTCTTTACAACAAGCATCATTTAAATCAAGCTGTCCTTAGTAAGGAGGAGCACTATTTAAAAATGCATTTTCTAATAGAAATACAAATGCACTCTTTGCCTTTAAATTAATCACACACACACACACACACACACACACACACACACACACACACACACACACACACACACACACACACACACACACACACACACACACACACACACACACGGCACATCTTCAGATGAATCCACTATTTGATAGCTGCCATAGAACCAAATTTTCACGATGCATTTGCTCTGAAATAGTTTATCCTACTTAGCTAGGATAGACGCTATACAATCAGAAAATATTGGTGTCTGTAAATGCTACTAGTATACAAACTGTAGTATCATATAATGTCCTTTGTTTTCTGTCATGTTTGTATTAATGTTTGGAACTAATTGAAGCAGGTCACCATTGTAAAAGAGGTCTATGATCTCAATGGGTTTTATCTGTATAAATAAAGGTTTTGAATTGAATTGAATTGAGATGTTCATCCAAAATATGTTGAAGAACTTTCCATAGAAGGGTATTTTTCATTTCCATAAAAAAAGTGGAAAAACAACTCTTAGGAATGAAACTCAAATGACCCTTGTATGCACATTTTAACGTCTATTTGAGTCTAAGCTGCTTTAAATGCCGTCCTTTAGAAAACAACCAGAGAGGACAGAATAAATCTCCTGTGTGCTCATCCTTTATTTCAGCTGATTGAAATGTTCCACGGCCTGAAAACTAATATCTGGACACTGGTTCCCTTTATAAAGCCACAGATCAGTTGAGGACATTACACACTACAGAGGGATTTGAATAGGGCCACAAGCAGCGGTGACCTTTGGCCCCTCATACCAGGGAGTTAGGACCCGGAGCCCAGGGTGGATTTGGGGATAAAAGACAGGGGAACCTCCTCCACCGCTGACACAGGGACATCAAAAACCCATATAACTACAATTATTAACACATAAAATAGTAATAATCAAGCTTATATGATGAAAAATCATATATTTTAAATGTTCTAACGGTGTTCTCATGCATTCATTTTCTCTCCTCAGTTCAACGTCAAACATCACTCAGAGATATTGCCTTGCTGCAGGGCACGCAGGCAGGAGACGAGATGTGTCAAAACCAAATTTGAGCGGATGAGCTTCCCTTTCTTCTCCTCTTTAAGTTGAGTTCCTTAAATTGGGTGTGTGAGAAATATAATAGGACTCTTTTTTGGGGGGGTTGTCTGGGCCTTCACCAGATAATGTTTCAGACACGTTTCAGGTATTCAGGATGTGGGACAAAGGGGAGAGCCAGAAGAGTGGTAAACAACTCTTTATTAAGGCCACAATCTATCACTTTGAAGTTATTTTAAATTGTGTTCTGATTGCACCTTGGGCAGTAAATACAAATAAAAACAATTCTCACTTCTTTATGCAGCACTTATTATTTTGCTTATTTGAAGCTGATTTACTTGCAGGATTCTTGCTATATTCAGGTTTGTATCTTCATAGTTGAATGCACTTAATGTAAGTCTGTTAAGAGTGTATTTTCACATGTCTATATGCTTGCTTTTTAGTTTATATTATATTATTAAAAGTATTGAGAATGTATACTTAAGAAAAGTATACTATAATGCAAAAGTCCTGCATGCAAAATGTAAGTACATTCTGCTTAAAATATAAAAGTTGAAATATTACCAATGGGCGCTTGCATTAAAATATATAGTTATTATTATAATTGTAGTAAAAAAAACACGTACAGAATTCTATGCAGTTTTGTACTATTGGGTGGTTTAATTTACCTTATAAAGAGGCACTGTATTTTGTTTTTGAATCTGAATCTGAAAAGTTAGTAGCAGCTAAAGTCCTAAAATACATGAAGGGAAGTAAAACATTTACAACACTTCCCCTTGAAATGTGTATGAAGTAAAAAGTATTACAAGTAGCTTACATTTGTATTAAAGTACAAAACTTGAGTGAATGTTCCATACTGGTTTATAGTGACCTAATCATATTTTGTAGATGTGTTATTATTATTCTGATATTGTTGTGTTTATTTCCTCGTGTTCCTTTACAACATACATGTGTTCTTGTTGTTCCACTGTTGTCGTGCTATATGTTGCATAATATCCCATGAAACAGATTTTCCCTCTGCAGACGTTGTTGTCCCACACAGCAGATAGCCCCTGGTGATCCGGCTCTGATAAGATCTGCATGTTAAAGTGGATCCTCGTTAATAATTTGGCCTGATTGAGGCTGTTTGGAGTGAAATGTGAGCCTGCAGAGCTGCCTCTCCTCCCCCCAGCGACTGAGGCTGTCAACACAGCTTTTAAATAAGGATGTTTCACTTCAAGGTTAAAGAAAAGAGGACTCAAACTTTATTAAAAGCCTGTCCTGCTTTAGTTAAGTTATAGGATATAATGTGTGTTAATACCCATCAATGCATGTGCTTATTGACCTGCTGCTAATTACCCATTACTAAATAACATGTCACAATTCTTTGGTTATTTTCACTTTTCTTCACTGACTTTAATTCTGCTAAGACTGGTTTATAATGACTCTCCACATTTACCTTGTATTTTCCAGGCCTCCTTCGTGGACTCTTGCATTGAACAAGGGCCAAATTAAGTCTCTCTAACAAGCTCTGTGCACAAAGACTCAGGTAGAGGGGTTGGACACACGCACACGCACGCACACGCACGCACACGCACACACACACACACACACACACACACACACACACACACACACACACACACACACACACACACACACACACACACACACACACACACACACACACACACACACACACACACACACACACACACACACACACACACACACACACACACTGCTGAAGAGCTTTTGTCCACTTAATGCAGCTGATTGGATGATAAATTGATTAATTTATTAACTAACATGAAGCATCATTGGACATAGGGTTTAATATCTTCCATTAGGTGTCCATCAAATGTTCAGATGAAATATATATTTATGCATATCACACAAAATAAAAAATGTAGCCTAGTGCAATGCTAGTATACCGAAAAATATGAGGAGGTTAATAAAACTGAACTAGCTGTTTAGACAACAATTTATACATGGAACTAATATATTTGGAAACAGCCTTTTAAGAAAAGCACGTTTTAATTTCCTCTATCATTTTTGTTTTATTTATTTATTGAGGATTGAGGTTAAACTCGCTGCCATGACTGCCCACTCTTGAGTCAATGGTGTTATGGCAACATGATGCAGCCTTTAGCCTCTAAAAAATATCACAAAGTGAAATGAGAGGAGTCAGTATATACTCACATTAAGAAAGCTTTACTTAGAGCACAATGAAGATCAAACATGGAGCTTTTTAGCATCAAAAACGATACACTCATGATTTAAATTGAGATCAATTATATGTTCATCCCTGTAAAGTAAGCTTGGGTTTGTCAGAAGGATTCATGTGTGCTGTATTTATTTTTGACTCTCGGAAAATACAAATATATTGGAACATGTTCACCAAACCACTGCCTCATAAAGACTAAAATAAATGTAAAAGAGAACATATTCTAGCAACTGTATGGAGAATTTGATGTAGTTGAGGGAGAGCCGACCTTTTCATCTTTAAAAATGAAGGTATACTTCATATATTTCAATGTGTAGAAAGACTTCCGCAAGAAAGCTCAAGAACCTCGAGTTTGGGGTTACAATTCCTCCAGAAGACAGGAAAAAAATAGTTAGAAAATAATTTATTCTCAGCTGAGTATAACTTTGCTCTGCATGTGGTATAAAAAGATGGGTCACATGAGCTCCATCCGCGGATCACATGAGCAACTTATTTATTTATTCAGTTTAATCTACCTATTTTACAAGTCAAAATGTTGTCCAAACCCTTCTTTCATTTTCCTTTCCAAAGAAAAAAACGCTTAGAAAATTACTAAAATGTAAACCAAACTGATTAGATGTGCTGCTTTTCCTCCACTTAGTCCCTACTTTTATAACACCCCCTTATGACTCTAGGTATTTATTATATAATATCTATTTTTATGCCACCTAAAGCGCCTTCACAGTGTACCGGAGTCGGTGTCCTCGGTAGTGGCGCAGACTGCCGGAGTTTACACAACGACTCTCCGTTACGCAGCGGCACCGTAACGCTCATCCAGCAGCTTCTTTTCAAACATTTCGTTGATTTAATCATTAGTTTATTGTGTCATGGCGCACACACGGTGAAAACACGGCACTCCTTTAACGAATGAAGCCGGTGATAGGAGCTCAAAGGCCCGGGGAGGGTTTTACGCAGCGTCACGACGGCAGCGCCACATATTCATGTTTAGTGTTCGGATAGAAAATGCTCCAGTGTGCTCTGGGAACATCCAGGGGAGGGGGGAGGCTTCAATGGGCTCCGGTGGGTCGTGCAGAAAATAAAACATTATGTATTAACTTCAAATTAATTAATGGTTTAAATGTAATATGTCCTATATGGCCGTCAAACAGGATTCACTCCTATTCCTGCTTTCTATAACAGCTTTGTGTTCAAATAGCTAATTGAACAAATAATAAATCATCAATAAAATCATGGTATTGAATGTTTTTTTGGAAAACAAATACCATTTGTTGTGTTTCTCTGGTCACATATTGTGTTTTGTGGGTGAGTATATGGTGTAAAAAACGTCTAACAGTCCCTGCGTGGAGAGACGAAACGAATTCGCCAAAAATATGCGCGTATTCCGGATAAAAAATGGACAGAGAAAATGTGTTGATTCCCCCCGCTGTGCCCCTCTGTGCTGCAGGCAGCTCGTGGAGGTTCTGCAGTCTGACAGCGCCCTCTGCTGGCTGTAAAGAGAGTGGGAAAACTCTCTTAAAGGGGAGGTCTGGAACCCGGAAGAGATGTTTTAAGGTGGAGCGGTGGAGTTAGCTGCACGGTGAGTGAGCTTCCACTAAAGAGCTAACAGGGCACTCAGAGGAGACACTTTCACTGGTTTCGATGTGTTGTGGCATTTCTCTCTACACACTGCAACACATATCAAGAGCTGGAGCTGACACTCTTACCTAAACAAGTGGAAAAAAACATCCATGTTTGTGAGATGTAATTATATCTCCAGTTTCAAAGAGACAGCCTTGAAGATTTATCTAAAAAAGCAAATAAGTGGCGACTAGTAAAGGAACACAGGGACGATTTAAGACACTCATACACACAGCTGAAGCTTGGTTGCTTTATATTTCATCCCATTGCCCTTTCACTCGTCAGAAAAAATATATTTCGGACTTAAAGGAAATGGTGAAAAAGATCCATATTTTCCACTGCAGCTCATTTTGTTCAAGATGTTTCCCCTTAAAGAGAATAGACTACTCCAGCACCACATTCATCTTAATATAATACAATATGAAGACTCCAGATGTAGTTTTGTTCATGATCAGTCTCTGTCCCTAACGTTTTCCAACGGGCTCCAAATGGGCTTCGTGAAAAATATTATATATTTTAGGTCTACCTGAAACATGTGAACGCGCAGCAGGTCACTGTCCTGTTTACAGTTTCTCAAATAAAACGGTAAAATACTATTATATTATAAATGTGTATTACGGATAGAGACATAATATAAAATGAAATATATATTCCGTTTTTATCAACACAGGTTCCCGTTTTTATGGATACATCGCGTGTAAAGGCATTTACTTTTCCCTATAAGTAGCATTTCCCACAGATCCTACATTAGTATGTGTTGAATGCAGAATCTACATGTCCCTGTAGCCTATGTGTTGTGCTGTGTACAACAGATAATAGCCTACTCCTTATTGGTATTTATGTAGGCCTATTGTGTTTTTTCTTCTTCACGAAATGGAGAATTTAAGAGACAACACATGTCACCAAAACTGGATAAAAAAGGAGAATAATGGTTTGGGCATATGCACATTTATTTTGTATTTATTTATGCACGAGTAAAGACAAAATACGCACAAGTAACTTTGCATATAGGACTACTTTTTGCAGGACTACTTTTTTGCAGCACATTATTGCGCGTCATTTGAAGGAGTTTTTGATGCCAGCTTCCTGTCACACTCTTTCTGGTCCTTTCATTAGCATACAGTGTTCTCTGTTCTCACCTGCGCACAGTCCGTGCACCTCTCCTCCTCTTCCTCTCCTCCTCCTCTTCCTCTCCTCCTCTCCTCTCAGTCTGTGCGTCCCGCTGCTCTCCTCCTGAGCTCCTGCTCCTCCTGCGGCCTTCTGTCCGGATCAGACATGTTCTTAGCTTTTGTTTTATCGCTCCTTTCACTGGACTTCCCTCGCTGGTCCGCTGCAGCTCAGGCACCAAATCCCGGGAGTTCAGCCTTGTTCATGGGGTGCTTCACCCCCAGCAGCAGCAGCAGCCTGTTTGCACCCAGTGGTGGCCGTGACCTTAACCCGGTAACCTGCTCTGTGCGCTGCCTGGATGAAGGGTGAGTGTGGGACACACACGTGGAGACCACTATGGTTGTCCGTCGCATTTCAGCTAAACGTGTGTATGTATTTTTGTGAAAAATTACAAGACATTTTTTGTTGTTGTAATGATTCCCATTGGGACCAGTACTATTTAGATGGTGACATTAGTCGTTGTATTAGTTCTCTCTTATTATGCATACAACAGACAAAAAAATATATATTTAAATTGGATAATTGCAGCCTATAATATGGTCCATTTTTTTCCTCCATGTTTTTTTCCATGAAGAAAAAAAAGCTGAGAATGACTTCAAGAAGCTTAAAATGTAATTGTTTAAATGACCAACAATTGAAATGTATGCCTTGAGCCTAGTAACAGAACAGATGCATAGCCATATTTAACACATCTTATATTTCCAGCAGGTATAAGCCCCCTCCTTCTGAAACCACACTTGGTTGTGTGTGTTTCTGAGTTGGATACATGCACAGCATTTAGAAAGTATTTAACTGACTCTCAGTTTTTGTTCCTGAAGGTACCAGGTTGCAGCGTTGACCTCAGAGGCTTGTTACTGTGGCAACGAGCAACATGGACTGTTGTTCAGCGAGTGTTTCAACACCTCTGCAGATGAAGGGACAAAGGAAGTCAGAGGAGGAAGAGGAAGGTGAGGCAGACTGCAGATCTTTACTTTTTAACAAGGCTCCTTTGTGTCTGTTTCATACGAGTTAATATCTCTTTACTGCCATCAAAGTTACGAACATTCATAAGAGTTTTAGGCATGTGGAGAAATATTTTTTGTATTTAAAGGCTTATTTGTCATGGCACAACAGCTACAGCATGGTTGTTGGCAATGAAAATCCATGGCTGCTCCAACAGTGAAAAATACAATATACATAAGACATAAAGAAATATATTCAGTGCAATAGATAGTGGAATAAAACACTGCTTATTGTAATCAAATATAATAAATATGTGGACTTTCTAAATAAAAGCAAGTGGATATTTTAACTGTGAATCTTTTTCTTTTATTCCCAGTCTCCTCTCTCTCCCTGTTGGAGGAGACGGACATGTTGCTCTCTACAGGACTGAGGGACCGTTCCAGCACCGTGTCCGTCGCTCGACACCTGCAGACAGAGTGCATGCTGGGAAGAGTTTTGTTGTGGAAGTTTCTGGAAACCTGGCTGGACCCCCCACCCAGCCCACAGGTCAGCTGCTGCTACTCATCATGTTCTTGGGAATATGACTCTTTAATTTGCACAAGCAGGACTTATACTGTAAAAACTGTCTGACTATGAAAAAATAATAAAAACATTTTCTCATGTACTTTAAGTAAAAAGGTTTATTTTGACATCATCCGTCATTTCCTTAATATTCATTTGCTATGGCTTTGTTTGTAATTGTCTAAAAATACATTAATCATAGTATTTATCATTATTTTAATCGCATGACACATTATATTTTATTATATGTAATTATTAATATAATTATTACAAAGAGTTCAGACGTTCTCACGAATGACCCTGCTTCATTGTTTTGTTTTATACATTTAAGAAATTATAACTTAAAAAAGTTAAATGTTTTTACAAACAAATCACATTCTCTGCAATCTAGACAAATAATTACATTAAGTTTTATATGTTCTATTATAGTTAGATTTTAACTGCAGAAGCACTGATGCGGTTAAACATGATCAGTGTGATATAATGGACACTTTTTAATTGTATAATTATAAACATGAACAATGGTGCTATACAGAATAACTGCTCTATATCTCATTCTATATTAATAATTATTATCTTTTGAGATCATTGTTCACTATTTTATTCAGAATGTGTTTGTTAGTGAGATTTATGGGAAACAATTACATTAACATGCAGAGAAGAAAATATCAGGACATTTGAACATAATGTTTAACTTCTATTTCTGCGAAAGGTGCTAAACTAAATACACTTATTATCATTATTACATGTTCTAATTTAGTACAGGCAAGAAGCACAAAGGTAACAGAGCTGTGAGATGACCAAAAGACATCCCAGCACAAAAAATATAAAAATAAATACAATTAAAATGTTATCATATAATTAACTAAATTAATGAATACATAAGAAAATAATAATACGAATAATGTTTTTATGCAGGTTAACTTTAGGGAGTTATTATGTAGTTTAGTTCTTGCTTTTTTGAACACTGTCAAATAAAACGGTGGCTTCAAAATGACCAAACATATAAATACAAAAATGAAACGTGTTATTTAATTTAATAATTTAAATTTGTTATGTTTTCACAACATAATTATTTACGTTTTTCAAGTGTTTATAAGGTATGGTACCTTAATGTATATCTACAATGAACATGCAATGTGTGTTAACTTTAGGGAGTTATATGCATTTTAGTTCTTGCTTTTTTTAACACTGTCAAATAAAACGGTGGCTTCAAAATGAACAAACATAAAGAAAGAAAGACATTTTTTTATTTAATCTATATTTGATAGTAAAGCCGTGTTTTCTGGTCCACCTTCTCCATCATTTCTCTGTTTAGAGTCACATTTTTACATTTTCACAACATAATTCTTTACCTTTTTCAAGTGGTACTTACCTGTATATCTATAATGACCATGCGATGTACGTGACCCCCCCCCTCACAGTGCAGATCCATGCAGCACAGAGAGTGTATCCCACACACACAGACGTGACCCTCCTGGCTGTTTCTGAAGCAGCGGATCCTGCACAGCTGCTCTGGATCTTTGGAGACTCGACGTCAGAGAGGACCGCCTCCAGGAACGTCACCAAGAGATACCGCACACCTGGCAGGTACAGATCAAGCATTTAAAATACAGTATACATGCTTTTTGTCTCTATAACTGGGCTACGTTTGATGCATTACAAATAATCTGGGATCATCTGTGAACCAGAATAAAGGAAAGAAAATAGCTTTAAAACAATATTTAATTAAGATGATTTACATACAACTGAAGGTATGAAGACAAGTGTGTATATTAATATTATTATATATTATTATTAATATGTTTCATTCATTTTCAGTGTATACATTTAATAATAATTCTGTACTATTATTAGTGTGAAAAGGGTGAGCATAATAAGATGGCTTTAGTCTAGAGTCAGTTTAAGTTTGCATTGGTTTGTGACTGTTTGAAAAGCAAACCAAAATAAAGTAAAAATAAACACAATAAAAAAACAACTAAAATAAATAAAAATACAATAAAACAAATAAAAATATTAAAACAAAACAACTAACATAGACAGATATTTCCCCGAATAGCCCCTTTACCAGAATACAAGCTATAAGTAACATTCTTTCACCCCTCTCCCTTTAATGCAGGTATGATGTGTTTGTGGTCCTGTTTTAATGCAGGTATGATGTGTTTGTGGTCCTGTTTTAATGCAGGTACGATGTGTTTGTGGTCCTGTTTTAATGCAGGTATGATGTGTTTGTGGTCTTGTTTTAATGCAGGTATGATGTGTTTGTGGTCCTGTTTTAATGCAGGTATGATGTGTTTGTGGTCCTGTTTTAATGCAGGTATGATGTGTTTGTGGTCCTGTTTTAATGCAGGTACGATGTGTTTGTGGTCCTGTTTTAATGCAGGTACGATGTGTTTGTGGTCCTGTTTTAATGCAGGTATGATGTGTTTGTGGTCTTGTTTTAATGCAGGTATGATGTGTTTGTGGTCCTGTTTTAATGCAGGTATGATGTGTTTGTGGTCCTGTTTTAATGCAGGTATGATGTGTTTGTGGTCTTGTTTTAATGCAGGTATGATGTGTTTGTGGTCCTGTTTTAATGCAGGTATGATGTGTTTGTGGTCTTGTTTTAATGCAGGTATGATGTGTTTGTGGTCCTGTTTTAATGCAGGTATGATGTGTTTGAGGTCCTGTTTTAATGCAGGTATGATGTGTTTGAGGTCTTGTTTTAATGCAGGTATGATGTGTTTGAGGTCTTGTTTTAATGCAGGTATGATGTGTTTGTGGTCCTGTTTTAATGCAGGTATGATGTGTTTGTGGTCCTGTTTTAATGCAGGTATGATGTGTTTGTGGTCCTGTTTTAATGCAGGTATGATGTGTTTGTGGTCCTGTTTGAAAGCAGGTATGATGTGTTTGAGGTCCTGTTTTAATGCAGGTATGATGTGTTTGTGGTCCTGTTTTAATGCAGGTATGATGGGTTTGTGGTCCTGTTTGAAAGCAGGTATGATGTGTTTGTGGTCCTGTTTGAAAGCAGGTATGATGTGTTTGTGGTCTTGTTTTAATGCAGGTATGATGTGTTTGAGGTCTTGTTTTAATGCAGGTATGATGTGTTTGAGGTCCTGTTTTAATGCAGGTATGATGTGTTTGTGGTCCTGTTTTAATGCAGGTATGATGTGTTTGTGGTCTTGTTTTAATGTAGGTATGATGTGTTTGTGGTCCTGTTTGAATGCAGGTACGATGTGTTTGTGGTCCTGTTTTAATGCAGGTATGATGTGTTTGTGGTCCTGTTTTAATGCAGGTATGATGGGTTTGTGGTCCTGTTTTAATGCAGGTATGATGGGTTTGTGGTCTTGTTTTAATGCAGGTATGATGTGTTTGTGGTCTTGTTTTAATGCAGGTATGATGTGTTTGTGGTCCTGTTTTAATGCAGGTATGATGGGTTTGTGGTCTTGATTTAATGCAGGTATGATGTGTTTGTGGTCTTGTTTTAATGCAGGTACGATGTGTTTGTGGTCCTGTTTTAATGCAGGTATGATGTGTTTGTGGTCCTGTTTTAATGCAGGTATGATGGGTTTGTGGTCTTGTTTTAATGCAGGTATGATGTGTTTGTGGTCTTGTTTTAATGCAGGTATGATGTGTTTGTGGTCCTGTTTTAATGCAGGTATGATGTGTTTGTGGTCTTGTTTTAATGCAGGTATGATGTGTTTGTGGTCTTGTTTTAATGCAGGTATGATGTGTTTGTGGTCCTGTTTTAACATAGGTATGATGTGTTTGTGGTCTTGTTTTAATGCAGGTATGATGTGTTTGTGGTCCTGTGGAGTGGCCGTTCCTCCGTCTCCTCGGATGTTTTCCCTCTGGAGGTGCAGAGCGCGGTGCGGCTCAACCGGCTGCTCCACCCGTCCTCCGTCCTGCAGAACCAGGCGCTGAGGCTCAGCTGCCGGGTCACTGCGGGGACAGACGTCTCCTTCCTCTGGAGCTTTGGAGACGGATCCTCCCGGCCGGGACTCAGCACCGAGCAGCACGTCTTCCACAGGTCAGATTAAGATAAGATAAATGAAGATGGACCTTTATTAATCCCCATAGGGAAATTCAGTAGTTCAAACAGCAACAGGGTAAGATTGAAAAACAGGGCAGCACATCTTCCACAGGTCAGATCATCTCATGTTATTCAATATTAATGAGTTTTATTGTTAACAGGCATATAAGGTATCTCACAATGTGACCACCTTTATATTCTGGAGACTGATATTCTTAGTCTGAACTGAACCGTTTCTGTGTTTATGACGGTTGAAAGTCCCTTCTTTCAAACTCCCTTCTTTCAAATAGGTGTACACATTTATTGGGATGATTTCTTAAATTACTCTTAGATAACAGCTTGTAAAAAATATACTAATTTGGGCAGCACGTCTTCCACAGGTCAGATCAACTCATGTTATTTAAATGTATTTAGCTTCCTTGTTCTACATAATGCACACAATGTACACCATATCTGTGTTTTTTTATTTTTACTGCACATATTTTATTCCATTCTATTGCATTGTAAATACTGCTATATTTTATTTTACTATATTTTTTATTATTTTTAATTATAGTTTTCTTAAAATAGTTCTCTATCTGTGTTTTTTCATTTTTGTTTTGCTTTTATGTATGCCCCACGACATCAAGTCAAATTCCTCGTACGTCTCAACCTACCTGGTAATAAACCTGTTTCTGATTCTGGTTGAACTTTAACAGAAATATTGGTATTTTACAATGTGACCACCTCTGGAGGCAGATAACTGAAACCTTTTCTGTGTTTATGACCTAAGGTTGAAAGTCCCTTCTTTCAAACAGGTGTAAGCATTTATTGGGATGATTTCTTAAATTACTCTTAAATGTGAAAACGGCTCGTAAAAAATATCCTAATTTTGAAAGCCCCCCCCCATGGAATAAAAGCTTTTATGTTTTTCTTGAATGTATTTATAATTTTCTTGAGTTTCAATGTACCCATGCGCTCTAAACACAAGCTACAAAATAGGATGTGTAAGCAAGTAATGTAACATCACTGTTTTTCTTTTAAATGTACATTTATTTGTAATACATTTGAGTCTCTTTGCAGATGAAAAATAATAATTTGGAATAATCATCCTTTAGTTTCACCTTTTTAATGCTCCTTTATTAGTTTTTTGCAATAGCATACCGTTGTTACATAAGCGCATGTATCAAAAGTAGGAAAGTAAATCTTCACCGGAAAAGTTGTTTCACTTCTTCTACAGTCGTGAATACACATTAAATCAGACTTAGAAATTGGATCTTCCATGCCTCTCTGGGCTTAAGTAGTTTTCTCACCTCAATCTCGTTTAAACTCGATAAAGGAGTGCAGAGTTTTATTTCAGATTCAATTGGGATTGTTGACCTCCTTGTTTTCAAATACCTGTAATGATCAATCCTCTGAACAGTGTGTATTATTGCGTGTGGACATTGACAGTGTGTTTGTCCTCTCTCTCTCAGGACAGGAGAGTTCAGGGTGGAGGTGACAGTGTTTAATCTGGTCAGCTCTGCCTCTCTCAGCGCTCACATCTTTGTTGTGGACCGGCCCTGTCAGCCTCCTCCACTGAAAAACATGGGACCTCTAAAACTACAGGTACATCTCACCAGCAGTAATATAACCTGTGTGTACTATGGTAAATGTTGGGAAAATACTGAATGTTCTCGTCCAATATCAGAGTAACATGATAACAAAGGTATCCCAACTGTAGCTGTGAACATGACAGGATGTATGATTACCTAGAAGAGCATCAGGACTGTTTGAGGCATATGATAGCTATGAGATTAACATGATGATTCAGCCTCTGATAGACATATGACAAGCATGCTCATTTCTGACGTGGAGCTAATCTGAAGTAAACATTGAATACTGCTTTCTATTCCTCCATCTTGTGACTGTGTAACTCCCTCTCTTGGATATCAGCATGTGAAGGACACTGTTCAGGAACTAGTTGATGCTCTGTATGTGATGACTCCTTCCATTCTGGAGAGGATCTGAAATACATGGATCCTGATTATTGAAGCTCAAGCCGGGGACGAGGGAGATTTTTCTAACAGTAAAGATAAACAGATAATTGAGGATATCCTCTCTCTTAAAGGTGCGGAGACATGAGGTCATCCGTCTGGGAGTGACCTATGAGACGGAGATAGACTGTGACATTTCCAGAGGCCTTCACTACACCTGGAGCTTGTTGGACTCTGCAGGACGGGTTTTCTCTCTGCCTCTCGTAGACACGCAAAGACAGAAACTCAAACTGCCCAGCCTCCTGCTGAACTACGACACTTACACTGCTATAGCCAGGGTAAGTAACGGGGAAAACTGTCGCACACTGACATTTAAACTGAGACCTGTGACCCCTGATGTCTCTCTCTTCAAAGGTCTCCAGAAATGTATGTTCCGATATAACAAAAATCGCAATTTCCCAGATATATTTGTTTTTTACTTGTAACCAAATACATTTTCATCCAAGGTCTTCACAGGGAGGACATTTGGATGGATGGGTCGATCAAATGAATTAACCTCCATAAAGTACTTATAAGTTAGACAGACTTAAAACGCACACATATTAAGTAACACGTTTATTTTGTTCAAACCAAAACTAAGGTGTTCTCCTAAACCTAACCAAGCAGTTTGACTTTAATGCAAAAATAATGTGTGTAAAACTACGACCTTGATCCAGAATAAAATGATAATTCAGCAAAACATATTTGAGAATGCAGAATTTCTGTATGGAAACGTACTTTTATATCAGACTGATTTGCCTGAATTTACAGAATTGAGATGCTGTCATTGCCCTGCAGGTCCAGGTGGTTGGCAGTGTGGTGTACAGTAACTACAGCGTGAAGGTGCAGGTGATGCCGAGCCCTCCTGTGGCCTTCATCCAGGGCGGCACCAACATCTTCATCAACAACAGGAACAACACCGTGGTGATGCTGGATGGCACGAAATCTCACGACCCAGACTTCCCCATGAACCCCGTCAGGTACAGAAACAGAGAGGTCAACTTTAAAGGTCACCTATTATGCAAAATCCACTTGTTCATGTCTCTTCTACATCAACATGTGTCCCCTCTTCTCCATGTCTCTTCTACATCAACATGTGTCCCCTCTTCTCCATGTCTCTTCTACATCAACATGTGTCCCCTCTTCTCCATGTCTCTTCTACATCAACATGTGTCCTCTCTTCTTCATGTCTCTTCTACATCAACATGTGTCCCCTCTTCTTCATGTCTCTTCTACATCAACATGTGTCCCCTCTTCTCCATGTCTCTTCTACATCAACATGTGTCCCCTCTTCTCCATGTCTCTTCTACATCAACATGTGTCCTCTCTTCTTCATGTCTCTTCTACATCAACATGTGTCCCCTCTTCTTCATGTCTCTTCTACATCAACATGTGTCCCCTCTTCTCCATGTCTCTTCTACATCAACATGTGTCCCCTCTTCTCCATGTCTCATCTACATCAACATGTGTCCTCTCTTCTCCATGTCTCTTCTACATCAACATGTGTCCCCTCTTCTTCATGTCTCTTCTACATCAACATGTGTCCCCTCTTCTTCATGTCTCTTCTACATCAACATGTGTCCCCTCTTCTTCATGTCTCTTCTACATCAACATGTGTCCCCTCTTCTCCATGTCTCTTCTACATCAACATGTGTCCCCTCTTCTCTCTTCATGTCTCTTGTCTCAGAGGGGCGTGGGGAGGGGCTCCTTATTTTCATCTAAAGTAACAGACACAGAATCAGCACTTTTGAAACAGGGCTGAAACAGAGGGGATTATGGGTAATGCTGCAATGATCTGTTTGGTGTTTGGAGCCAAACACTTCAGAGACATGTTTTGTATCTGAGACCTGTGATATATTGATGAAAAACAGTATAATAGCGGACCTTAAAGCTTTGATGTGTCCCTGAAAGACATAAAACAGGATGATAAAACACCAAAAGTCTTCATACTTTATAAACACAGTGTCTCGTTTTTTCTCCACAGCTTCAGTTGGACATGTAAACCAGTCAGCTCCCTCCCCAGCTCCTGTTTCCATGACGATGTTCCCACTTCCTCCTCAGTGCTCGTATTTCCTTCTGGTTTCCTAAAACACAACTTTGACCAGTTCCAGTTCACGCTCACCGTGCACAGCGGCGAGCGCTCGGCTTCATCAGAGGTCTTCCTCACGTTCACACCAAATGTCATCGGGTAAGAGTCTTAAAAAAGTGTATAGAACATTTTTAGAACACACACAACACAGACTAAAACACCCCTTGTTGTTAAATACCAACTATGTGCAATATATATATATATATTTAAGCAATAGCTCACGACAGGCCGTGGTATATGCTCATTATATCACAGCTAAGGGGCGTGGTTCGGCCCGACGCGAAGCTTGGCAACTAACCCCCTTAGCTGCCAAATAACTGGCAACTGAATATGTTTTCCTGTTTGATGTCTATGTCTGGACCGTTGTGTAAAAAGTAACTACAAGTAAGTAACTACAATTCTACCCGTGATATACGCTCATTATATCACGGCTAAGAACCAATCAGATTGCTTGATTTGACTTGTCCGTTTTATAAATATATATATATGTCATTAATAACTGTGCAATATATACCTGGCTGCTAAATATGTGTATTTTGTAAATTGTGTAATTTTTATTATTATTTTTGTATATTTCATATTTTTGTATGCATGCTTCTTAGGTAGCATTAAGCTGTCTTTGGCTCTTTGTAACAATGTAAATGTCCCCTCTGTGGGACTAATAAAGGTATTCTGATTCTGATTTTATAAATATCTGGTATTTTTTCTGATTGTTTCCACCCAGGACAGTGCCAGTTTCCTGCCCTCAGTGCCATGAAGAGAAGCTGAACTGGGATCAGCCTTTCTCCGTCAGCGCTGTGTGTGAAGGCTGTGATACTTCCACAAAAAACATCCAGTACACCTGGAGCCTGTTCTTAGTCAATGCATCATCCAAACCGGCCATAGAAGGTAAGATATGAAGCATTGGGACATGTGAGCAGCAGAAATATAATTTGCAAGTCAAATAAACCCTCTTTTCTTTTCTATTTTAGTCCCGTTTTGCTTCACGGTGGATCTCAGTGCTCCGTCAAACATCCTGGAGGGTCCTTCTTCCCCGAGGACCTCAACCCAGCCCACACACGCTGTCAATACCTCCACTACTGCCTCTCTGAGGGAGAATGTCTCTATATTTATAGACAACAAGCTGAATCTAAATGGGACAACTAGCGGAGAAGAGTTATCTGACGACAACAGAAAGAAGTCAGGTATGACCGGTGTGTAATAATTACATGTCTTCTAAAACCAGATCATGAGAAGAACAGCATGTCACTAAACGTTCCTGTTTTCTTTCACAGAGCCCTCGCCCATCTCCTCTCTCAACATGAGAACATCAGGATCAGGTTAGCCATACTCTCAGCGCAGAAAACAACAACGTAAAAGCATTTAAGACGCGGGCATCAATAGGGGAAATCAATTAGAAGTAATGCACAAGGTTAAAGTAAAAAGGATGAATTATTTAACAGCTTGTTCCTCTTTGTGTCCAGGAGAGGAGCCTTTTTATCACCCTCTGGGGGAGTTTGACCCTCCAAAGCCTTTGTACTCCTCCACTGAATACCCGCCTCTTGACAACAGTGGCGTCCTTTATTCAGACCACTTTACCCAGAGCGGTGTTATCACTGAACTCCCAGTGGATCCGGACTCTTCTGCTGACTGGGAGTTTCCTTTTCCTCTCCTGGAGAGTGAGGATGTGGGAGATCGACCAGGTGAGACACAACTCTGAGAAACCTCTCTGGTCTGCCAGTCCCACAAAATCAAAGGAGTTGTTCTTTGAATGATACAATTAAAAAGTGTTTCAGTAATAATTGCTGATCAGACCTCTGTTTAGGTGAAGCTAAATTCAAGGATTTTATTGTCATTCGTAAAGTTACAGTGTAGTTATGTCGATGAAAATCTTAGGTCCCAGACTCCTCCAACAGTGCAACACAATAAACGGATAAAATAGTACAAGTAAATACAATAAAATAGAATATAAGTAGTGCCATAAGAGTCTATATACAAGTGATACATAATTTGTAAATTACAATTTAGCTATGCTGAGAATCATGTGTAATATCTGCGATGTCTGTCCATACGTTCAGTGTTTAACTTTATTATGCATTAAATCTAATCCTACAACAGATCCAGATTACGATGTTCCTGTGATGGAGGCAGAGGAAGGAGACCCGGGGATTTCAGCAGGAAGACCTTCAGGTGCAGTGTGTGTGTGTGTGTGTGTGTGTGTGTGTGTGTGTGTGTGTGTGTGTGTGTGTGTGTGTGTGTGTGTGTGTGTGTGTGTGTGTGTGTGTGTGTGTGTGTGTGTGTGTGTGTGTGTGTGTGTGTGTGTGTGTGTGTGTGTGTGTGGCCTAGCATTACTATACTTGTGGGGACCTAAATCTGTTTACACAGTCACGTGTGGGGACTCGCCTCCCTTATGGGGACAAATTGGAGGTCCCCATGAGGGGAATCATTAATTTTAGGGTGGGATTAGGGTTAGGGTAATGGTTAGGTTAAGGGTTAGGGTTAGGCATGTGTTGGTTAAGGTTAGGATAAGTCTCCAGGAAATGCATGTAAGTCAATGTAATGTCCCCTGAAGTGATGTATACATGGTATGTGTGTGTGTGTGTGTGTGTGTGTGTGTGTGTGTGTGTGTGTGTGTGTGTGTGTGTATAGAATAGATAGATAGAATCGGAGGGATGAAACCCTCTTTAATGGTCACACATGCAGAGCACACAGCACACAAAGTGAAATTTGGCCTCTGCATTTAACAGCAGTGGACAGCTATTGTACAGCCTGTGTGTGTGTGTGTGTGTGTGTGTGTGTGTGTGTGTGTGTGTGTGTGTGTGTGTGTGTGTGTGTGTGTGTGTGTGTGTGTGTGTGTGTGTGTGTGTGTGTGTGTGTGTGTGTGTGTGTGTGTGTGTGTGTGTGTGTGTGCAGGGGCGGACTGGCCATTGGGAATACCGGGGGTTTTCCCGGTGGGCCGGTGCTGTGCGTATTCCATGTGTCAAGTCAGGCAAATTGGGTCCAAATGTTATTGCATCAATGATCTGTTAACATTAAAATCACTAAATATATGCTGTAACTATTTTGCTCTAGGCCAGTGCTTCTCAAAGTGTGGGCCGCGGACCACTGGTGGTCCGTGAGGGCCCCCTAGTGGTCCGTGAGTATATTGGTACAATTTCACATTTGAAATAAATACATTTCTTTAAGTTTTTCGTACTCTCGCTGGAATATCTCCACAATGGAACGAGCTTAAGTTTCACTTTCGATTGCATGATATAGCCCAGATAAACACCTTCATCACACATGTTGCCACTTGTTTGTACCATTTTCAGGCGATTTGTGTTTTTGGATATTTGTGGAGTTAGGTGGTCCGCGAGTGTTTTTTTATTGGTTAAGTGGTCCTTGGTATGAAAAAGTTTGAGAAACACTGACCTAGGCAACTCAAGGGCTTTCATACTTTCGTCGCTGGCCGGCCGATACATGCCGCGCATTAAGTGGGCCTGTCTGTCAATTAATCCCCGGGCCACTTTATCCCCCCAGTCCGCCCCTGTGTGTGTGTGTGTGTGTGTGTGTGTGTGTGTGTGTGTGTGTGTGTGTGTGTGTGTGTGTGTGTGTGTGTGTGTGTGTGTGTGTGTGTGTGTGTGTGTGTGTGCGTGTTGGAGGTTTGTGTTAATCCCATGTAAATTGCCAGGTGTGGACGGAGAGAGCTTCGGTCCAGGAGATGATTCAGAGTTTGATCTCGCGTCACATGAAGAGGAAGGGAGTAATCTGGTAGACTCCGGTCCCTCTGTAGTGAAACAGGAGCCAATCCTGCTCGATTTACCTCGACATCCCGTAGACCGAGGCCTTTTTGAGTCCTACACCTACACAGGTTAGTTTTTCAGTAAACTCTCCGACATATTTCCCCTTCTTTACCCACCTGTATCAGGCTTAAATCTTTCTCCATTTTATTTCAGGAGTTTCCGCCCCTTTGCTCAGCTTGAGACCCTTCAGCCTGGCCCCTGGGAGCAGATACATGTTGGAGGTCACTGCTAGTAGGTTTCACAATAAAACTGACTTTTCTTTCCAAAAAGTGTTATTATTATCCCTGTTCTTGGACTGCGATCTGTTTCTTAACACATGAGCAGTTCAGAAATCTTAATACCTAGGAAGTCATGGATGAGGCTTAATGTTATTATGCTTATTTCTTGATTTTAGTGATTTTTACCATTTTATTTCATGGTTCCTGCAAACTACTTTTGAATTGAATTTGATGGTTAGAAAATTAAGGCCTTTACATTTTCTTGAATATGAATGGGTGATTAAAAGTGCTTAAATGTATATATGTTATGCAATACTATATATGTATGTTGTTTTTGCTATTTTTTGAGCTTCTGTAAAGTTAGCTAGTTCTCATTATAAAATTACAATTAACCTTGGTCAAACTCTCAAACTATGCCATGTTTGGTTTTGAATCTGAGTCCTTAAAAAGCTGCCAAATTTGAAATAAGGTGTGATTTTGACTTCACGCAGAGTAAAATAAGTAAAAAAATATCACTTTAACCGCAGAATTCTCCTGTAAATGTAATGCATAATAACTGATTGTTGTCTTTAAACAACACTGACATCATCAGTCGGTTATTAGCCCAACTTTTTATTTTCTTGATGCAAATTAAAGGGATGGATTTGAATACAAATGTGTGATTGTTATTTTTCGTACTCAGAATCTCCTAGTAGTGCACTTGGCCGGACTCAGCTGTTCTTCAAAACCAACCCTGCTCCAAAAGGCGTGGCGTGCCAGGTTCAGCCAATCAGAGGAGTGGAGCTCTACACACACTTCAGCATCTTCTGCACCTCGGGGAAACAGGTATATCCTGTCTAATCTTTTTTTACACAGAAACACGCACCTCACTACAAATGTATCACTCTTTTTTCACAGTTTTTTTTAAAGCAAAGTAAATTAGACACCTGTATAACCCCCGATATGTATAGAAGGTATCAGGCTTTCTCTTTATAGCATAGTTCTATTTAATCACTCCTGTTTTGACTTCTTTGCTGTTCCCTACTTGTTTACACTCGTGTTTATGTGTGTGTGTGTGTGTGTGTGTGTGTGTGTGTGTGTGTGTGTGTGTGTGTGTGTGTGTGTGTGTAGGATTTATTGTATGAGTACAGCATCAGTGTAGGAGATGGGCCTCGGAGGACGCTCTATGCAGGCAGAGACTTCCAGTACTACTTCAGCCTGCCCTCTGGTGACCCCGCTGATCAATACAAAGGTACAAATCGATCACATGTACTTTGATTGATATCTTTTATATTACATTACATTTCATTTAGTGACATATCCAAAGCGACTTACAATACGTGCATACAACCATGCAGAAAGAAACTCAGAGCAAGAATCCTGCAGGTACATTTCCTGTCTATAAGCCCGACCAGATTCAATGCTACTGCAACAGCTTCACTTAAAGCCAAATCCTTTGTAAGCGCTACAGAAGATGTTTTTAATAATTGTTTAGCAAAGATGCAGTCTTAACAAGTGAGTTTTCAGTCTGCAACAGAATGTGTGTAACCTCTCTGATGTCCTGACAGTAAAACTTCTTAATTGTTTTGTATTGTTGCTTGCAGTAACTATTTTCACAGAGATCAGAAGCAGCTCATATGGGACGGCCACTAAACCCTGTCCTGTCACCGTGGAAGTCCAACCCAGCTTCTTCAGAGACGCCTCCTCTTCCTCCTCTTCTTCCTCCTCTTCTTCCTCTCACCCTGACCCTGACCTGGAGCTGTAAGAATCTTTTTATTGTTTTTTCATGAACCAGCACCACCATTCTATATATTTATAAACTGAAGATAATATATTTTTAATTGCCAATAAGATATTTATCAGTTCTAAATATGTCCTTTAGAGTTAGAGCTGTCCCTAGTGTCTCTTTCTTTACAATCAAAGCTACTATTACGTTTTTAATGAATGAGGCTTTGAATGACACCCTAACAAAATCCCTAATTGATTAATCGGATTAAAATATTTTTTTGTTCTTTCAAATCAACTTTCTTTAACAAATATATGTATGTACATTTGTGTCCAGCAAGCAGGAGAGTAAACGTTTTTTGAGCGCAGAAAAATGGTTGTTTTTGAGAAGCTTAACCCCTATAAAAAAGTAATGGAGCAGAATATTACATTTAGAAAACATGCTTTGAATTTTGAATTGGTATCTCTCTTGACATCACTCTCTTGTTTTATCTCTGGAGTTTTGCAGAACATTTGAACACGTTGCAGTCTAACTATTCCTACAGTTTGTGTTGCTGTTGTTTTATAAATATCTCTTTGTCTCCAGTTCAGGGTCTGGTCTGAGGAACCTGTCGGCTCTGGTGCATCTTGGCAACAGTTTGGAGGTTCGTAACTACGTCAGCCTCCTGTCGGGCATCCTGAACCGACTCAGCCTGCACACCGAGGCCAACACACACACGCAGAGACACACACGCAACACACTCATCCACACAGTGTGTGAGCTGGAGAGCAATGGACAGGTAAACACTCACACACAGGCCTTTCTTTAAAGTTAAAGGCAAAATACAACAAAGGTTATTTATTTCATTGCATCTTGAGTTTTCATTTTTGTGTACATGTTCATTTGTATTGTTATATAAAATGGTATAACATTTTTTTTCTAAAGCATCTTAAAGTTCTTAAATAAATTAAATAAATTTCTTGTTAATTCACCAAACGCTTGCATGAGATAATGCATCATTTGCATATTTAAAAATAATATTTCCTATTGTCTGATTGTGTGAAATCTACAGGGGAGGTGTTTAATTGTCTGACTTTATTCACCTGTAATCCTCTGAATCTCAGGCATCAATGGAGGACAACATCTGCATTCTCAAAAACCTTTTAGAGGTCACACGTCAGGTAGGTGGAAGGTCGTCTCTTTCATTGACAAATACACACTGATGGATGATGGAAGTTACAAATTGTTTCTCATACATCACTTATTCCTGTTAAGGTGACAATAGCGAGTGCTAGACGAGTGGCGGCTCACGTTCAGGACGTCTCGCAGCAGTTTTCAGAGTCCGGTGGTCCAGCCTCGTACCGTCTGGAGCAGAAAACCCTCCACAGCCTGCTGTCTCTGCTCTCATTCAGCCTGCAAACCTCCACTAGTGCTGACATTACACAGATGTTAGATCCAGACCCACGTGATGAAGCATCCAGAGGTGGAGGAGGATCCATGTCAACAAAGCAGGTGGAGCATCTGGTAACTGATATTCTGCAGGCTGCTTCAGACTTGATGCTGGTGAGAGAAAATCAATCAAATTGTATTTATACAGCCCAGTATCAGAAATGACACCTTTGTCTCAGGGTTTTTTACAGTGTGTACAGCATAAGACATCCTCTGTCCTTAGATCCTTGCAGGAAAAACTCCCAAACTAACCCCACAATTAACGGGGACACATGTTAGAAACCTCGGGACAGCAACAGAGGAGGATCAGACATGCTATATAGATGTCACATATACAGGTGTAAAAATTGTAATGTGAATGTATATAAAAGAAAAAGGGATGGATCCTGGAGGATGATAACGAAATTACAGGAGATGCCAAGAAAAAGATAAATATAAAACTAACAAAAGGAAAGCCAATCACTGCAAGAGTTCTTTGATTGAATGTCGTATGATTGGCCGAGTGTCAATCACTTTGTATTTCATGGAATAGGCTGTTAGTATTTATTATTCAAATAAGATGTTAAAAAGTGTATTTATGAAAGTATTAATTGGATAGTGTAGAGTGAGATGGTGATGAGATTTTAGGCAACTGAATGCATTTTACATAATGATTATTTAGTAGGGGGGAAAAGCTATCAAATAAAGCTCTTTTGGTATCAGAGGTGGATGGAGTCACTGACGTCCCCTTTTTGTTTGTGGGCGACAGTCTTAAAGTCTTAAAGCCTTGAGTGTATTGTCTTTGTGGTCACCATCTTGATTGATTCGTCTTATTGACATGTTTTCAGAATCAGAATTTCTTTATTGACATCATACATAAGTTTAAGGAAATATTGTTGGCATCTCTCACTGCAGAGATAGAGGTAGACACAAGTAATTTAAAGCAGTGATGAAAGTAGAGGTAGCAGCAATGCACTTCAATGAGAAGGCAATAAGATGAAATGGCATGACAATGAACATATTTACAGGCTATAAAATGTTAATATACAAAACGGCAACCTTTAAATATAACGGTTTGTTCATAAATAGATGCTAAGAATAACCATAAATGCTTAAATAACTCCCTTAATATGTATACCTTAACTGTCAAGTGGGAACCAAGTATTCTTTTGTACGTTTTTGTGTTTCTCTTATTTTCCTACGGTACTGTTATGATTGGCTGTGAATAAGAAAATATGAAGGACAGACCATCTATTTCTATTTATTAAATTTTTTTGAGAAAGGGGCAGGTAATATAAGATTGTTATTATTATTATTGTTTATAGAGACATGTTTTGTAAATAATTGTTATACATTAAGTTGTGCATACCATGAACGAAACAAATACAAATGAAATACAAAATGGTGGTTGCAGTGTTTGAGGGTGGGGTTGTGGACAGGGAACACATCACCTCACATGTATCTCACTACTGTCCATTCTCTCCATTCAGAAGTTCATCTTGATGCACAAAGTCCAGGAGCACAGAGTCAGCACCGGTCTCATAGCCTTATACTCATCCTACCAGAACCAAAGCTCCACAGTGATCAGCAGTGGGTCGTCCTCCTTCTCCCTGCCCCCCTCCCTGATCCAGCTTGTTCACGGCAGCAGACCCCGGTGTGTCCTCAGCACTTTAACAGAGCTCCGCCACAGCCCTTTCACCTGGGACCCATATCACAGGAGGGTGAGACATGCAAGCTATCATGACACTTTTAATGATTTAAAGGTCACCTATTATGCAAAATCCACTTCTTCATGTCTCTTCTACATCAACATGTGTCCCTTCTTCTTCATGTATTTTCTACATCAACATGTGTCCCCTCTTCTTCATGTCTCTTCTACATCAACATGTGTCCCCTCTTCTTCATGTCTCTTCTACATCAACATGTGTCCCCTCTTCTCCATGTCTCTTCTACATCAACATGTGTCCCTTCTTCTTCATGTATTTTCTACATCACCATGTGTCCCCTCTTCTTCATGTCTCTTCTACATCAACATGTGTCCCCTCTTCTTCATGTCTCTTCTACATCAACATGTGTCCCCTCTTCTTCATGTATTTTCTACATCAACATGTGTCCCCTCTTCTACATCACCATGTGTCCCCTCTTCTTCATGTATTTCTACATCAACATGTGTCCCCTCTTCTTCATGTCTCTTCTACATCAACATGTGTCCCCTCTTCTTCATGTCTCTTCTACATCAACATGTGTCCCCTCTTCTTCATGTCTCTTCTACATCAACATGTGTCCCCTCTTCTTCATGTATTTTCTACATCAACATGTGTCCCCTCTTCTACATCAACATGTGTCCCCTCTTCTTCATGTATTTTCTACATCAACATGTGTCCCCTCTTCTTCATGTCTCTTCTACATCCACATGTGTCCCCTCTTCTTCATGTCTCTTCTACATCAACATGTGTACCCTCTTCTTCATGTCTCTTCTACATCACCATGTGTCCCCTGTTCTTCATGTCTCTTCTACATCAACATGTGTCCCCTCTTCTTCATGTCTCTTCTACATCAACATGTGTCCCCTCTTCTTCATGTCTCTTCTACATCAACATGTGTCCCCTCTTCTTCATGTCTCTTCTACATCAACATGTGTCCCCTCTTCTTCATGTCTCTTCTACATCAACATGTGTCCCCTCTTCTTCATGTCTCTTCTACATCAACATTTGTCCCCTCTTCTTCATGTCTCTTCTACATCAACATGTGTCCCCTCTTCTTCATGTCTCTTCTACATCAACATGTGTCCTCTCTTCTTCATGTCTCTTCTACATCAACATTTGTCCCCTCTTCTTCATGTCTCTTCTACATCAACATGTGTCCCCTCTTCTTCACGTCTCTTCTACATCAACATGTGTCCCCTCTTCTCCATGTCTCTTCTACATCAACATGTGTCCCCTCTTCTTCATGTCTCTTCTACATCAACATGTGTCCCCTCTTCTTCATGTCTCTTCTACATCAACATGTGTCCCCTCTGTGGAAAGAGACTCGGAAAGTTTCAGGAACAAAGATTCTCTCTCTTTTTGATCCATTTCTATAAAAACTTGTCTGAAAATGAGCTGATCAGATTTTGGCCACTTTATGATGTCATAACGATGTGTTGGCTTGTGTAACCATTAGCCAATCACCAACCAAGGTAACCCCCCCCCCCCCCACCTTATCACCTGAATCTCCTCCTAGAGCACCATTGAGTTCTTTGTAACCAAATCTCTCTCAGAGGGGCGTGGGGAGGGGCTCCTTATTTTCATCTAAAGTAACAGACAGAGAATCAGCACTTTGGAAACAGCGCTGAAACAGAGGGGATTATGGGTAATGCTGCAATGATCTGTTTGGTATTTCAGCCAATCAGAGACAGGCTCTGGATATATCTGAGACCTGTAATATATTGTTGAAAAAGAGTATAATAGGAGACCTTTAACAGCAAGGCATCAGTCTCATGTTCCTCTGCTGATTTGCAGCTGAGTGGACCTGTGGTGGAGCTGAGTCTGAACCAGTGCAGCTCGAGGAGGAAGATCCCAGTGCGCTCCCTCATCGAGCCAATCATCATCCAGCTGAAACAACCATCAAACAACGTATGTCCTTATTTCTTCTTTCACGTGATTATTGATATCCTCTGCCTGTGGATACTTTACTTTCAATATTTAGCTACTTTGTACTTCTACTCCACTACAGTTCAGAGGGAAATGGTGTACTTTTGCTCCACTAGATTTATTTAATACCTTTAGTTACTTTGCAGATGTGGATTAATGATAAATGATATGATTAAATCTAATGAAGTGTTAAATCAGACTTTAGTTCCACCTGGAGTAAATCCACCAGCTACCCTGCATTATACAAAGTAATTCAAACTAGCTGCACCTTTACCAGCTTTGAGAACACTTTCATGATCAATCATTATAAAACATATCATATATATTATTCTGAAATGGACCAATCTGCACAACGACTACTTTCACTGTCGCTACTTTCACTATATTTTGATGCGAATACTTTTATACTTTTACTTGAGGAACATTTTGATTGCAGGATTTTTGCTTGTAGTATTCCTACACTCTGGTACTTCTACTTTTACTCAAGTACAAGATCTGAGTACTTCTACTTTTACAGAAGTACAAAATCTGAGTACTTCTACTTTTACTCAAGTACAAGATCTGAGTACTTCTACTTTTACTCAAGTACAAGATCTGAGTACTTCTACTTTTACTTAAGTACAAGATCTGAGTACTTCTACTTTTACTCAAGTACAAGATCTGAGTACTTCTATTTTTACTCAAGTACAAGATCTGAGTACTTCTACTTTTACTCAAGTACAAGATCTGAGTACTTCTACTTTTACAGAAGTACAAAATCTGAGTACTTCTACTTTTACTCAAGTACAAGATCTGAGTACTTCTACTTTTACTCAAGTACAAGATCTGAGTACTTCTACTTTTACTCAAGTACAAGATCTGAGTACTTCTACTTTTACTCAAGTACAAGATCTGAGTACTTCTACTTTTACTCAAGTACAAGATCTGAGTCCTTCTACTTTTACTCAAGTACAAGATCTGAGTACTTCTACTTTTACTCAAGTACAAGATCTGAGTACTTCTACTTTTACTCAAGTACAAGATCTGGGTACTTCTACTTTTACAGAAGTACAAAATCTGAGTACTTCTACTTTTACTTAAGTACAAGATCTTTTGAACATCTCTGTTCAATTGTGACCTGTTTTATAACAGCTGTGCCACGTCACTTTCTGACATATTGCATATTTCTTGATTCTAAGAGTACATTTTCATTTATTTTATTTTGTATATTTCTTTATTTAATCATAGTGTTTAAAATAGCTTTAAGGTTTGTCACTTTTACACAATTAAATGTCTCTTATTGTGATTATATATGCACCATTTTACACTAATTCACCCTGTGATAACTTCTGTCCTGCAGGAGAGCTCTGAGTGCGAGTACGTCCTCCTGCGCAGCCGGGTCAACCACCACAGCTTCAACCTTACCCAGAAGCACTTGCAGCAGGCCATCCAGCTGAGTGTGGTGTTCACGCCGCCCAGCAAGCCGTTTCCCATCATGCTTCTCTTCAGGTAGGCTTGGGTTGTTGTTTTATAATCATTATCATCTGATGGTCAGAGCAATATAAAAATAAAACGTAATATTTTAGCGTCACATCCCTTTTTGAATTTGTCTTTTTTTGTATTGTTTTATTTATTTTATTGGTTTTATAGGTTTTTTATTTATTTTAGGTTTTATTAGCAACATCCCCTTTTTGAATTGTATTATTATAATTATTTTTTATATTTTATTGTATTTATACATTTTGTCTTCCTTTATTTTACAGAGAGGGATCATTATTTATTATATTTATATTTTCACACCTTTTACCTCTCTGCCTCCTTGAACTGTGTTATCATGTTGTCCTGCTGCATGTGTGCAGACTGAAAGAGTGAATTCATATGTTGTTAAAGCCCTTTGAGCTGCACCTGGTGTGTGAAAAGTGCTACACAAATAAAGCGTTACTATTTTATTAAATGGCTAGAGTCTGTGTTGTGGCAGGATGTTTGAGAGGCCGACTCCCAGCATGCACCATCTGCAGGGGATTCACACCTGGAAGAGCAACGTCACGCGCTTCACTCTGCCCTCATCTTACCTCAGTGGTGAGACTTTTCATCAGATTTACGCCTCCTTCTCCTCCCTCCTAATAACTACTTATTCCTTTAAGTAAATAAAGAGAAATCATCCGTTGAATCTCAACATTGCCACAGTTTTTATAAAGAATGTCTAATTTAAACAAGGATTAAACAAAGTGGAAAATGTCTGAAAATGAAATGCATTGACTTAATATTTCAAATGTAGTCAATGCATTTCATTTAAGTAGTTTTCCATATTATTGTATTACTCTAACAAATCTAAAATTGACAACATAGAAAATGTGTTCTGATCATATTGGAGAGAAATCACATTATTATTCAGTGCTTAGTGCTAAAAACTAATTATAAGATAAGAAAAATATATATTTCTTCTATTTCAGTTCATCATTCACTTCTACACTATCCATCCAACAATCTCATATTTACTAAAATCTCTCAAGTATTTCCTGCTGCAGTTATTGAAAAAGAAACCTCTCTAGCTGCAGGTGTTGGTCACGTGGCCCTGCTGGACGCTGATTTTGGGAAAAGGCCTGGTGCCCCCCCCTTGAGTGAGCAGGTGACCTACAGCCTATCGGTGGACAGCAGCCTGTGTTTGTCCTGGGAAGGCCAGCAGGGGGCGTGGTCACCCCGCGGCTGCAGGACTCAGCAAACAGACGCCTCTCCTGACGTCACCTGCAGGTAAGGAAGAGGACACACACACACACACACACACACACACACACACACACACACACACACACACACACACACACACACACACACACACACACACACACACACACACAGTAAATAACCCAATTTGTGTTCTGTGAAACTGAAAAGGATATTGCATTGTTTTTGTTGCAGTTGTATATGTCTTAAGTGTAATTTAGCTTGGCTTCCTATTTTGTATGGACATGCTTTTATTTTAAAGACGAGTTTGTGCTGTTAACAAGAAGTTGTTGTTGCTATGCAAACAACGTGACAGAGAAAATTAATATTTACATATAACGGCGGCGAAAGCAAAGTGTTAGCACCCCCCGAAGAGGCACAAGGTTGCTATTAACTATAATATAAAAATGTGGGCTGGCTGTTTGCAGTTCACTTTTGGTAGTATGCTAAGTGATTCTAATGCGGATGGAGCCTAAATGTATTTGTTATTTGTGTGTCTTTGTGGCTCTTAAGTTGATTCTGGAGTTTCAATACATTCGAAATCATCGGTCAAGTCTTCGGAGGGAAACACACACATGCTTCAGATAATTGTGGTTTCTGTTCAGTTGTCACCAGCTGAGGCCGCTGACTGTGGAGCGGCAGCAGATCCACAGCAGCCATGAAACAACACACCTGGACCCCTTCCTCAGGTAAAGCCACCCTCCTCAGAACAGGTGTTTAACCAGAGAAAACTAAATATCCCTCTTAGTTAAACTGTATTTGTATGATGGACATGTTCCTGAAAGAGTACATGGTTCAGTGCAACAGAAAGAGCACGATCATGTTTTGGTGATCAGTTTTCAAATGTAAAAAATGTAGGTTTTGTAGATTTTCTACCTTCATGAACTGACTGAGAAGCAGGCATTTGCAAAAGAGTTGCAGCAATGAGTGTATTTGTTGATTGATACCAAAAACAAACTTTTAAAATCCAGTTTTCAGACTCAAATGTGTGAATGTCCAGCTTTTCTGTTTTATAACATGAAAAAAAAGTTTTGGACTTTGAGAAACTGGGATTTGTTTTACTATTTTCTGATATTTTATAAACCAACCGATTAATTGCTTTAATTAGGAAATAATCTGCAAATTAATCAGTAATGAAAAGATTTTTTATTTTTTTAACGAGAATGTAAAGATAAGAGTCCATCCTCCCTCTCAGTGTGCGCAGAGACCTGACGGTGCTGCTGGTGCTGCTGCTGTGTTTGAGCCTCTCCGTCCCGGCGCTGCTGCTGAGTTTCAGAGCTGATGTCGCCTCAGAGACTCACCGGAGAGTCCACTACCTCTCCGACAACTCCCCGTGTGACCCGTACCTCTATGCTGTTACCATCCACACCGCTCTCTGCTCTGCAGCACGTATGAGTGCAAAGGTAAGGTTGTTTTTTTGTGGGAGAGAAACTCCTTCTGGAGGGAACACAGGGAATTTAGCAGACCGTTGACATGCACAGAAACCTAGAGGAGAGGGAACCCCCCCCAAAAAACATAATAGCGCCTGTTTAAGTGTTGAATGGATGCATGGTTGGTTTCTCAGCATAATATTGTTCTGTAAAAGAGTTCACTTGACATCCTTTTATGTTTATTGACACTTGCATGCAGTGTTGTAGTACCCTCTCTCCCCTCCCTCCCTTCTCTCCCCTCGATCTCACCTCTCCACCCTGCCCCCACAGGACCGGGACTTTAACACCCCCCTCACACACAGACACAACAAATCCAGCACCAGTCACTGCTGCTATGGACATTTTTGCACTCACATCATCGTGTTATATATATATCCTGCTTACTTGAAGTAAACGGTTATTTTGTGTTTTTTTTGTCAATTATTGAGTGTTCTTGCATTTTAATGTGTGTTTTTTTTTTGTATACCTCGGGACTGTGGGAAACTACGGAGCCCTGGAGGGTTCATAGAGAGAAAAATAAATAAAACGTGGCCACGCTTTATTAACTTGTGCGCACGAGATGTAAAGCGTGGCCACGCTTTAAATACAACGAGGTACTACAAAGCAGGATTTGCTATTTACACTATTCATTTATGAAGTATGACGCTGCGCTGTCAGCACGCGTCTCCATGTTTGTGATTGGTCAAATGTTGCTAACCCCGTCCCTTTCACGTGAGCGCGCTCTCAGCCGGACAGAGAAACCCTGGCTGATTTACTGAGTTGACAACCAGCTTCGTAGGACCGCTTAGCGACATCGCGTTTGTTAGGGTTAGTTAAGCCGGGTAACTCAAACATATCCAGGGTCTGTTGAACTGGCTTCGTCGTTCAGGGCACTGGAGGCAGTAACGTAACAGAATCTGAGAAGAGCAGCACCAGCTGCAAAGAGCTGTGCCTTTTACTCTTTACTTCACTGTGTCTTCATTAGAACCGCTGAATAGAGATTGAGGCTGCTACGTTTAACCACACACACCTATACACACAGCGAACTACCAGAGTATTCCCCCTTGTTTTATGAAGGAGATGTCCTGTCACCTTGGTGTGTGTGTGTGTGTGTGTGTGTGTGTGTGTGTGTGTGTGTGTGTGTGTGTGTGTGTGTGTGTGTGTGTGTGTGTGTGTGTGTGTGTGTGTGTTGTGTAAGTGTGTGTGTGTGGGTACCACCGTGCACCTGTGTGAGGACATGGTACTCTTGTAAAGGACGTGTGTTTTGCTCCACCAGCGCAACAAACTGTTTGTGTTTTGCACTTTGGTGAAGATTCTTCTTCTGTGGTGGTTTGTCATGTTTGTGATTCAGAGTTAAATTTAGGAGGACTTACGAAGACGTTCACTTCTACCAATCGTCGTTTTTTCTTGAATCGCTCGTTCCGAGTCTCTAAAATAAATCAGTTTTTTGTCTTAAACCCGTTTCTCTGCTTTTTTAATTGGCATATAGGGAGGCTTGTTTGTTGTTGTTGTCTGCTGTTTCTTAAATGTGTGTGTTCGTGTTCATGTGGCCCCCGGTGTCTCAACAAGCACCGCGGTAGGTGTTGGGAGGCACTTTCTGCCACACACACACACACCGGCGACCGGACACACGCCCTGGCGACCGGACATATTCTTCATAAAACTAATCAATTTAAATTGATTACACGCTTTATTAACTCGTGCGCACGAGTTAATAAAGTGTTCGCACGAGAAGGTATCTCGTGCGAACGTGGCCACGTTTTATTTCTTTCTCTCTATGAACCCTCCAGGGCTCCGTAGGAAACAGTATTTGGATCCCTCTGTGTATTTTGAGATTGACAATAAAGTTGCCTTTGACTTTCAGATCGGTCTTGGTCTCAAGTTTCACATATATGTAGGTAATGTATATATGGCAATGAAAGAGGTAAATGAAGAGGAGTCTTCATTTGAGTTTTTATGGGGATGTAGATTTTACAGATCATTGTGAGGAGTGTCTATGGTTTGCTGTTAATCGTATCACAGTTCTGTAGTCAGGGCACAGACTTAGAGGGCTCTTTGGTCTTGACTTGGTCTCGGTTTAGGGGGTTTGGACAACAACATACTGCTAAAGTGTTTCTCTGATAGTATAGCGACAGGAGGAAACAAAGTCGCTGAGGCCGGGCCCGTTTGAAGTTGTATGACACGCTAAAAAAAGGTACTTGCTGAGATCAAAAGCTCTGTTTGATAGTATTGTAATTTAATCACAAAAAACTCGGTGATCATACATTGTTATAATAATCAAAGCAATCGTAAATCTTGCGGTCAACAAAAAAGTACAACAGCCCTGTGTCACCCTCTCTTCCACACACCCACACCTCACGCAGGTGAACAGGATTATAATGAGTGCCACCCATACCCATGTGAGTGACCCAAGCCAACTAATCAACAGTGATCATGGCTCCTACACACCAGCCTCTAATTATTAGGATAGTATACATAATAATTACTAACATTATTCAAATAGGAGACATGTGACAATTATAGCTTAGTAATCAAGTCCATGCAGTTACATTCATGTATGTGTAGTTTTCCTTCTTTTCTGTGTACGAGTCACAAGTCAGTTAGGCCAAAAGGTACCACCACCTAGGCTCAGTCAAAGATAATCCTTGTGTTCTGTCAGTCGAAAAGAGTCAATACTGTGGAAAAGATGTCTTTTTCACGATATTCTCGCTTTGATCGCCCCACTCCTTCTTTAACGAGGAGCGCAGCATGTCCTCGTCGTCTTTGACTCTGGGTCCTTCGGCCTTGTAGAGCACGTTGGTCCACTTCATCCTGTTCTCCATTTCTTTGTTTGCAGCGGGGGCCTTTCTGAGCAGCCATTGAAGGAGAGGGCTTTTGTTGGGATTTGAGATGAGGCTTCTTCTCATCTTTAAACTTTTATTTTTACACTTCTTCGACTCTTGCTGAAAAAACACTCTCTTCGCAAACCTCTTAAACTTGAGATCCTCTCTTTGTAGGGGAAACTTCTGTGTAGCAATGCAGTGGGAGTCACCGACTCAGGAAGGAGACACGGTAGAGCAGGAGCTTTGATGTCAAACACTGGAAGTTTATTTGGAGTTTCGGCCGGAGAGTTCACATCACAAGTCACAGCAGTCACGGTCTGACTGCACGGGTGGGTTGCCACGTCAATTCTGGAGCGCCTCTCTCTCGTTAGTGCATTTAACTGGTTTCACAGAGAGTAATCAAGATATTTTGATAAGATAGTTTAAACAGTTTGGGCACACTGAGTCACTTGCGTCCGTCATTTATGGCCTCGAAGATGTCATACCTTGGAGTCCACAAACAACAAAGAAGGAAGTGTCCCAGTGCACCCACAACAGCAGACCATCTGTGACCTAGTGTTGACCGGTCACAGAATGGGAACAATAATATTATGGCTGAAGCAGCCTATGTCCTTAAAGGAGATAAACAGACGTCAGGGTTGGTCCTGTACGTCATATCTAGGAGTCTAGGTCAATAATTTCCCTAACACTCTTGACATTCCAGCTTGTTCCTCCAATCTGCATTCAGGGAAGTCTGCGCCGAACTGCTGTTGCCAAGGTCCATCCAAAACACAACTGAGATTCTGTTCAGATACTTTGTCCAAATCCATTGCATTCCCACTCACTCCTTTAAATGGTCCATTCACTGTCCAGCCCAGGATTGTCCTGCTTGCATAGGGTCCGTCATCCACACTGCGTATGACTTCCAATGGTTCCAAGGCCTTAGCAACATTGGTTCCTATCAACAGTCCAATCCCTGCATTTATTTCAGGCAAATTAACATTTTTCAGATGAGGCCATCTCTGTAGGTCCGCTTGTCTAGGAATGTTCCCACTGCTGGCAGGCATGCACTTGGGTGTAGCTTTGTGGTAGTTCAATTTTTTTTGTCATTTTTTAAGCCAGCCACTTCTAGTCCGAACACAATATGGCTATTTACGACCCTCTCTTGGCCCATGGTTCGTAAAATAATCTGCGCCTTCTTTCCAGTTAGGCCGAGCTCGTGCAGCAGATCCTATGTACAAAACACTGCTGCAAGAAAGCATAGGTGGTGACAATCTTGCTGCCCTTCGTTGACTTGACTTGCACTGGAACTATGGGAAGTTTACAATTGTCATCACCAGCCCCTGTAAGGCCACTTGAAACCAGTGCGCTGTCCACTGATAGATCTGATGTATTCTTGGCTTGAGCAGCATTGTGTCTTGCTTCATTGGAAGGGATGTGAAGTATGGTTGGATGTTTGAAGCCACATTTTGAACAGGAAATTAGTTTATTGCAATTTCTTCTAATGTGCCCCACGCACAAACAGCCGAAACAGACACCTTTTTCCATCAGGAAGCCTATCTTCTCTTTGTGTGTTCCTTTTTCAAACTGATGGCACGAGTCCAAGGTGTGACCTCCTCCGCAGCACAGACATGTCCTCCATCTTGTCAGAATGTGTTCCTTCCCTTCAGTATCTGTCTGGGTTTCTTTTTCTACAAGAGCTACAGTGGTGGCAAAGCTAGTTCCAACAAAATCTGAGCGAGGCTGTAATCTGTTTAAAGCAGTATTTGTTGTTATGAAGGGAGCATCTTGAATGTTTCCAAATACTGGGTCGGTTAAGATTTTAACTTGTCTCTCAATGAAGTGTGTGATGTCAAAGAATGTTGCTCTGCGGCTGTTCCTCTCCTGCAGCTCACAGGCTAAAGTTCTCCACTTGTCTCTGAAATGGTAAGGTAACTTTCTTATTATGATCATCATATTTGCAGCCATGTCAAGCTCATGCAAATACTGCACCTCTTCCATTGCGTTTGCACATGCTCTAAGGAAGAAGCTGTAGTCTTGCAGAGCCTTAACATCCTCGGTTCCTATAGGAGGCCATGAAAGAGCCTTTTGCAAATAAGCAGATGCCACTTTCTGCTCATTTCCAAACTGCTCCTGGATTAGAGCTGGCAGGAAGAGTCAGGGGGCCGGGCCCGAGGGCGAGGACCGCGGCACTCAGGGGGCAGGGCTCGAGGGCGAAGACCGCGGCTCTCAGGGGGCCGGGCTCGAGGGCGAATACCGCGGCTCTCAGGAGGCCGGGCAGAACCCGGTGTCGGCCGGACAGGAACCGGCGCTGGTGGGACAGGCCTCGGCAGGATCCCCCACGGAAGAGGACCAGGAGTTGGCAGGACCCCTGCCAGGAGGGCAGTCGGCGGGACCCCCAATGGGACAGGACACAGGATTGGCAGGACCCCCGGCAGGAGAGCAGTCGGCGGAACCCCCAACAGGACAGGACACAGGGTTGACAGGACCCCCGGCAGAAGGGCAGCCGGCGGGACCCCCAACGGGACAGCACACAGGGTTGGCAGGACCCCCGGCAGGAGAGAAGTTCGCGGGACCTCCAACAGGACAGGACACAGGGTTGGCAGGACCCCCGGCAGAAGGGCAGTCGGCGGGACCCCCAACGGGACAGCACACAGGGCTGGCAGGACCCCCGGCAGGAGAGTAGTTCGCGGGACCTCCAACGGGACAGGACATGGAATTGGCAGGACCCCCGGCAGGAGAGTAGACGGCGGGACCTCCAACGAGACAGACATGGAGTTGGCAGGACCCCCAGCGGAACCTCCAAAGGACCAGGACATTGGGTAGGGACTTGAGACGTGACTCAAGTAGGGACTCGAGAGGAGACTCGAGAGGAGACTCGAGAGGGGAACCAAGGGGGAACTCGAGAGGGGACTCGAGAGGGGACTCGAGAGGAGACTCGAGAGGAGACTCGAGAGGGGAACTAGAGAGGGGACTCCAGAGGGGACTAGAGGAGAGACTAGAGGAGGGACTAGAGGAGGGACTAGAGGATGAACTAGAGGAGGAACTAGAGAAGGGAACTCGAGAGGGGACTTGAGAGGGGAACTAGAGAGGGGACTAGAGGAGGGACTAAAGGAGGGACTAGAGGACGGACTAAAGGAGGGACTAGAGGAGGGAACTCGAGAGGGGACTGGAGAGGGGACTCGAGGAGGGACTAGAGGAGGGACTAAAGGAGGGACTAGAGGAGGGACTAAAGGAGGGACTAGAGGAGGGAACTCGAGAGGGGACAGGAGAGGGGACTCCAGAGGGGACTAGAGGAGAGACTAAAGGAGGGACTAGAGGAGGGACTAGAGGAGGAACTAGAGAAGGGAACTCGAGAGGGGACTCGAGAGGGGAACTAGAGAGGGGACTCGAGGAGGGACTAGAGGAGAGAGGAGGGACTAAAGGAGGGACTAGAGGAGGGACTAAAGGAGGGACTAGAGGAGGGAACTTGAGAGGGAACTCAAGAGGGGACTGGAGAGGGGACTAGAGGAGAGGCTAGAGGAGGGGCTAGAGAAGGGACTCGAGAGGGGACTGGAGAGGGGCCGGGACCATGGCTGCTCGGGCCAGAACTGGGGCTGAAACCATGGCTGCTGGGGACTGTACTAGGTCTGGAACCATGGCCGGAAATA
This sequence comes from Gymnodraco acuticeps, assembly GCF_902827175.1. NCBI lineage: Eukaryota > Metazoa > Chordata > Actinopteri > Perciformes > Bathydraconidae > Gymnodraco > Gymnodraco acuticeps. Next base: position 98,225 of record NW_022991896.1, read on the forward strand.
TGGCTGTATGATCCAGTTCTGAAGCCGGAAACATGGCTGTATGGGCCGGCTCTGGAGCCGGAATTGAAGCCAGAATCATGGCTGTAAGGTCCGGTTCTGAAGCCGGAAACATGGCTGTAAGGAGGTGGAGCGTTACCAGTTGGATCTGGTTGGGCTCACCTCTACGCACAGCGTCGGCTCTGGAACCTTACTTCTGGATAGGGGTTGGACTCTATTCTTCTCCGGAGTTGCTCAAGGTGTGAGGTGCCGGGCGGGTGTGGGGATACTCACAAGTCCCCGGTTAGGTGCTTCGTTGTTGGAGTTTACCCCAGTGGACGAGAGGGTCGCCTCCCTACGCCTGCGGGTTATGGGGGGGAAAACTCTGACTGTTGTGTGTGCTTATGCACCCAACAGCAGTTCAGAGTATACGGCCTTCTTGGAGACCCTGGAAAGAGTCCTGTATGGGGCTCCTGAAGGGGACTCTTTAATCTTGCTGGGAGACTTCAACGCACATGTGGGCAATGATGGAGACACTTGGAGGGGCGTGATTGGGAGGAACGGCCCCCCTGATCTGAACCGGAGTGGTGGTTTGTTACTGGACTTCTGTGCTAGTCATGGATTGGCCATAACAAACACCATGTTCGAACATAAGGATGCTCATAAGTGTACGTGGTACCAGAGCACCCTAGGCAGAAGGTCCATGATCGATTTCGTTATCGTATCATCGGACCTGAGGCCGTATGTTTTGGACACTCGGGTAAAGAGAGGGGCGGAGTTGTCAACTGATCACCATCTGGTGGTGAGTTGGGTCGAGTGGCGGGGGAAGCCTCTGGATAGACCTGGTAAGCCCAAACGTGTAGTTCGGGTGAACTGGGAACGTCTGGAGGAGGCCCAAGTTCAGGAGGCCTTCAACTCCCGAGGCAGTTGCAAGGTACCGACAGGCCCGAAGGGCAGCAGCCTCATCCGTGGCCGAGGCAAAGCAGCGGGTGTGGGAGAAGTTCGGAGAAGACATGGAGAAGGACTTTCGGGTGGCACCAAAGTTGTTCTGGAAAACTGTCCGACACCTCAGGAGGGGGAAGCAGGGAACCATTCAAGCTGTGTACAGTAAGGATGGGACGTTGTTGACCTCAACTGATGGAGTGTTAGGGCGTTGGAAGGAACACTTTGAGGAACTCCTGAACCCGACAACTCCGCCCTCTATGTTAGAGGCAGAGCTGGAGTATGACGGGGGATCAACACCAATCTCCCGGGGGGAGGTCACTGAGGTCGTCAAACAACTCCACAGTGGCAAAGCCCCGGGGGTGGATGAGATCCGCCCGGAAATGCTGAAGGCTCTGGGTGTTGAGGGACTGTCATGGTTGACACGTCTCATCAACGTTGCGTGGAAGTCGGAAACAGTACCGAAGGAGTGGCAGACCGGGGTGGTGGTTCCCCTTTTTAAAAAGGGGGATCAGAGGGTGTGTGCCAATTACAGAGGCATCACACTACTCAGCCTCCCCGGGAAAGTTTACTCTAAGGTACTCGAAAGGAGGGTCAGGCCGATTGTCGAACCTCAGATTGAGGAGGAACAATGCGGATTCCGTCCTGGTCGTGGAACGACGGATCAGCTTTTTACTCTCGCAAGGATCCTGGAGGGGGCCTGGGAGTACGCTTATCCGGTCTACATGTGTTTTGTAGACTTGGAGAAGGCATATGACCGAGTTTCCAGGGAGTTACTGTGGGAGGTGCTGCGGGAGTATGGGGTGAGGGGGTCTCTACTCAGGGCCATCCAATCTCTGTACTCCCAAAGCGAGAGCTGTGTCCGGGTCCTCAGCAGTAAGTCGGACCCATTTCCGGTGAGGGTTCATCGGTCTGCGACCTTCAGCACTCACTGGATCGGTTCGCCAACCGAGTGTGAAGCGGCTGGGATGAGGATCAGCACCTCCAAATCTGAGGCCATGGTTCTCAGCAGGAAACCGATGGACTGTCCACTCCAAGTAGGGAATGAGTCCTTACCCCAAGTGAAGGAGTTCAAGTATCTCGGGGTCTTGTTCTCGAGTGAGGGAACAATGGAGCGTGAGATGGGCCGGAGAATCGGAGCAGCGAGAGCGGTACTGCAGTCGCTTTACTGCACCGTTGTGACGAAAAGGGAGCTGAGCCAGAAGGCAAAGCTCTCTGTCTACCGGGCCATTTCCGTTCCTACCCTCACCTATGGTCATGAAGGATGGGTCATGACCGAAAGAACGAGATCACGGATACAAGCGGCCGAGATGGGTTTTCTCCGCAGGGTGGCTGGTGTCTCCCTTAGGGATAAGGTGAGAAGTTCGGTCATCAGGGAGGGACTCGGAGTTGAGCCGCTCCTCCTTCGCATCGAAAGGAGCCAGTTGAGGTGGTTCGGGCACCTAGTTAGGATGCCACCTGGGCGCCTCCCTAGGGAGGTGTTCCAGGCACGTCCAGCTGGGAAGAGACCAAGGGGTAGACCTAGGACCAGGTGGAGGGATTATATCTCTTCGCTGGCCTGGGAGCGCCTTGGGATCCCCCAGTCAGAGCTGGTTGATGTCGCCAGGGAAAAGAAAGTTTGGGGCTCTCTGCTGGAACTGCTACCCCCGCGACCCGACCACGGATAAGCGGGAGAAGATGGATGGATGGATGGATGGAGGTTAACAGCTGATTAACCTCATGATATATCCTATTAATAGGTTAATTATGAAATGGGAAATGTTTAGTAGTAGAGTTTCTGTTTCTTACCTGTGTTCTCTCTCTGGAGCTCCCCCACCTCTTTTTCACTGGAGCTCATCTTGGCTTCTAAAGCTGAACAAATATTGAGTTTTGTATTAGGGTCATGCTAAATGTTACTCTGGAGCTTGACCAAGTACGACAACTTTCACAAACATTAATTTTATATCTAAATGATGATGATTGCATGTATCAGTGCAGCGTGACGTGGCTCTCAGTGTGTTTTACGTCAGGTGTGTCACCTGTGTTGTCTTGCTCCAGCCTCTGGATCTTGAACCTGTGTTCGATGGCCATGTCTCTGATCTCCTTCAGCTTAGCCAAGACGTCAGTGCTCACCTGGGTCTGACTGCTGCTCTAATCGTGGGCTGCTTTCACTCCTTGGATATCAAACTCCCCCTCTTTCTTCCCTGTCCCCCCTCCATCCTCACCCTGAGCCCCCGTCCAGAGCAGACAGAGCAGCAACGCCAGAAAAACTGCAGCTCTCCTCATTCTGAAATATCGCTGTTCAGACAGAGAAGTGAGACACGTCTCACTCTGTTCCCGTCTTTATATCTACGTGAAACAGGTCACTGGCAAGGCCATGTGAATCCAGCAGATGGCTTTGATAACACATATACAAATAATCCAAACGTCCCTGGACATCTTACTGATAGTAAAGGGCAAACAACAACTTGAATTCTGTTCTTTTAAAACAAGTGTATTATTCCTGATTTTTCTATATCTCTCTTTTTTTGTGATTAGACCTTGTTTTCCTTGACTTGTATTAAACTAAGCTACCCAAAATGATCCGATATTTAAAGGAAACCTCTATGTGTTTAACAGGTGTACATGGTGCTCAAAGGGGAAGATGGTTTCTCACAAACAAGAGAACTACATGTCCCAGGATGCACTCTGTTCAGGAGGAACTCTCAAGACACCTTTATCATCAGGTGAAATCCTAAAACTCCACATAAAGTCAATACACAGCTGCGTTTTACATAAATCTCACATAATTATTGAACTGCTTTGAATTGTTTTTGCTCATTTATAAAGGCGGTCTGTCTCTGACCCCACAGTGCAGCCGACAGCCTGGGCCCTGTGTGGGGGGTGCACATCTGGCACGACAACTCTGGACCCTCCCCGAGCTGGAACATCAAACACCTGGACGTGTCCGAGGTAAAGAGTGACATCACCACACACATCCTTTACCCCAGGGGTGTCCAAAGCTTTTTCACAGAGGGCCACATACAGAAGAATATACGAAGGGCTGGGCCACTCACTAGAGGAGAGGTATATCGCCTCATAGGTTCAGTTATAAGTTGGAAACATCTATCAAATGTAGGTAAATTATTCTTGATACTTGAAAATGCTTTAACAGTACGTCCACACAGCAGCTTTTCAAAAATCTTGAAAATCTTGGAGCTGGGCGTGTCTGAAAGCTTGGGGATTTTTTGCGAGCAACGCGACCAACAACCAATCACATGAATCTCCCGCCCCCGACATACAAAGCAAAAAAACCCCGGGGATTTTATGCGAGCAATATATATATATATAAACTCCCCAAACAGGCGAAAACCTACCAGTTTCACCCACTGTCTCTGCCTCCTCCCTCCATGCCTGGTTCCTCCGGTTTGTATCCCGTTAATAGTTCTGGTCGTAAAGAACCAGGTGATTTGCTACCGTAATTTCTCGTTTGGAATATGAGGAAATGAACTGCGGTCTGGTTCTCCCTGCTTACACGCGGTTTGATTGGCTAGCGCTTTTACTGTCAGATTTGCATAAACGTGATTTGATTGACTGACGCTTCCAGCTCAGCTTCAAAAGTTGAACATTGCTCAACTTTTGAATCCTGGAAATCCTGGAAATCTTCGCTTCGCTCCCCCACAATGCAGTTCGGCGAAAAGCGAGGCAAAGTGACGTCATCCCCATTCAAAGTCAATGGGCAGAGAAGCGTTGGAAGCGGTGGAAGATTCGTCTAATTCGTGCGTTGACGCTTGCCGGCGGGCGTGTCTGACACTCGACCAACAACCAATCACATGAATCTCCCGCCCCTGACACACAAGCAGCGGTTTGATTGGCTAGAGCTTGTACTGGCATATGATTCGATTGGCTAACGCTTCTGCCGAGGCGTCAAAAGTTGAACATTGCTCAACTTTTGCAGCGAGCCACGCCAGCAACGCTCCGCGTCGCTTCCCATGATGCAGTTCGGCTAAAAGTGACGTCACCCCATTCAAAGTGAATGGGCAGAAGCGTTGGAAGCTTCAACGCACGCCGCTGTGTGGACGGGCCGTAAAGCTGCTGTGTGGACGTACCGTAAGAAACACAACAGCTCACAGCTCTCCAGAAGGTTTACTTTATTTTGTTAGCAGCTCATTCCCTAAAACAAAAGCTTCAGATTGCTTTTAATAAGAGGAAATATGAAGGGTCTATTTCAAGGTCGTTATGTACATTTGTTATTTGGCTTTTTTCTTATCAACTTAGATTTGTTAGAAAATGTTTTCAACTTTAATTGACTGAATTTATTTGAAAATGGTTCTTATTTACACACGAATACTGTGTTATATATTTGAACATATATATTTAAGAAGTGCAATACAAGACATGCAGAAGTTTAATTTGTTGGCCATATTTCTTTATACTTTTTTAATTAGCTGAGGGCCGATTCAAAACGGTCCGCGGGCCGCATTTGGCCCCCGGGCCGTAGTTTGGACATCCCCGCTTTACCCCCAATTTCCTTCATTTCTGAAATACAAATTAGTTTTTCTCGGTGAAGGTAGAATCCAAAAAACTGAGAAAATTATTGACGTATTTCCTGTGGGTAAATTACGGCAGTATGTCACAACACTAAAACTATATAAACATCAGTTTACAAACTCTTGCACAATTTAACTTATCCTGTAACTGCTTCACAAACACGTGCAATTTCTCCTCACTCTTTTAGACCGTTCTGCATGAACACTTCTGACATTTTTGCAGGCGTGTTTGTAAAATATATACGACTGGATAAATGAGAGTTGGATTGTACTGCATGTTTTGTGAGAGTTTTTTTAAAAATCATTCAAGAATTTTCACTTTTTGTTGGATTCTTCATTTTTCATGGAGGCATTCCCTGGCTCCACCAACAATGCAATATAGATAGATATAAGGCATAAAACAATACAAATAAAATAGACTAAGTTGCAAATAATGCAGGAGTAGTTCAATAAATACAAGTAAAATATAATAAGATGAGCTAAATAGTCTAGTTGTCAGCGTATAGAGTCCTGTTGTTAACCCGGAAATGTACCCTAAAGTTAGAAATGTATTTGTATTGGACAGATTGCCTATTTATTTGAAAAAGAATTGCCCACAGTAGAGGTAATCATTTCCATCTTGTGCTCTGTACATCCAATGGTGGCACCATTACTCATGGTAGTCAAAATCAGCTCAGAGAGAGTACACATATGGCCACTTTCTGGTTAAAACTGCCATCATTGATCCTGAAAATCGCCCCAAAACCACTCCAAATCGGCCACATCATTGTTTTACTTTTGTTTACATATGCTATAATGCCATTCATCTTAATTAACTCCATTTATGCTAATTGTGCAAAGTGCCCAACATATGCAAGTTAGCATCCGGCAGTTTCTATGTACTTGGGACCCCTACTATACATTACTATCATAACACTTTGGGGTACTCAACATTTCAGGGTTCACTAGAATGTAAAATGAAATGCTGTAATTTAAATACTGCTTATTGTAATAATAGATAAACATGTGAGATGCGAACAGATGGTATGAAGTTGTGAAGGCACAGAGCTCAGGGGTTCATCAGTCTTATGGCCTCTGGGATAAAACTGTAACACAGGATCAGTCATTGATATGCAAATGTCATTCTCCGGGTAAAGTGTTGGGGATCTGCGTGGACTTTCCTTTTGAATATGGTTTGTGTTCCTTCTGTTTCTTAATAACCCAGGTGAGCAGAGGGCAGCTGAAGGGACGTGCGTGGCTCTTTGTGGCTCAGTGCTGGTTGGCTGTGAACCAAAGTGACGGGCGGGTGGAGAGGATTCTGGTAAAATGCACTCGTGGAATAGGCTTTTATAAGGTACAGAGTCCTCATACACATACACTCAGATACAAAAAACACATATTAATATCTTCCCCCCCTTGCAGACGCTGAGTCTCAAGCTATCAGACTATTTGGCCGATTACCACATCTGGATATCTTTGTACAGCTGCCCCTGCCCCAACGCGTTCACACACACTCAGAGACTGTGTGTGAGCCTGCTGCTTCTGCTGGGATATGCATGTGTCAGCACACTGATCATATCACACATGGATGATCAGGTTGGTTAATAAAACCTATACAGTTTAATATTTAGAGCCCCAAGAGTGTCCAAAACATTTTAACGATGATCCGTTGTTTGCAGTTGCCCTTCCAGTTTGGCTGTGTAGAAGCAACAGCTGTTTCTGTGCGGACAGGACTTCTGAGTGTGTGTGTGATGTTGCCAGCAGCAGCAGTTATATCATTCCTGTTCAGACAGAAAGAGGTTGAGAGAGTTCAACACGCCAAGAGCAGAACAACTGGAAAATACTTTTTTCAAGGTCAGATTTGGTATTTAAAGTCTAATTGACATTTCTGCATTAAAATGTCTTAAAACGACTTGACATAGACTATAATCATATCCTTCTTTCACACTTAATTTAAATGAATGTTATCCTATCCTCCATTTTGTTAGTTGTAATTTGTCTTGTCTACAGATTTGTATATTTTACTGTTAACATGTATATTTTTCTCTTTAGTTCTGTTTTATTTATTTTTTTGTTGAGCTGTTTCTATTTTGTGTTTGTTTATTTTCTACTTTTTATGTGCAATGCCTTGTTTTAACATGCTGCTGTGAGGATAATATTTACCAATGGGATTCAATCAAGTAAATCTTATCTCATCTTAACTTGTCTCCTCATCTCCTTTTCTATTTCTCCTTATTTTATTGTGACTCGTCTCCTCTCAGATGATTTTTCAGTGAGCGGCAGTATATCGGAGCCCCATCTCTCCTGGAGCGTTCTGCAGCTGTGGGCGCAGGACACCTGGAGGAAGAAATACCAGGTGACCTTCGCTCTGTCCTCTCACTACGCTCGTCTCATTTATCTGTTCTGTGAATTTCTTGAATGCATATCAAGGAGAGAGGCTTGTCAGACGATATGAGCAAGAATGCACATATACGAAATACAAACCATAAGATATACATTTCCTGTGCAAAGTAAAATACTACATTAGCTTTTGATCTTTGAAAACCTACGTCTGCAAGTGAAAAAGCTAATTCTACAGACAAAAATGTCATTCACAAAATAATTTACTGTCCTTTTTAAAGTAAAAACAAAGAGAGTATTGGATGGAATAAACTTTAACTCTGAGAATCCTTGAAGTAGGATTTTCCTAAGAAATAATCCCTCTTATTGTACAAACTATGAATTTAAAGGTCATACATGTGTTGTCCTATTATGATCATCTGACAGATAAAAGAAATGGAGACTATCGGAGGCAAAAGATAAGCACTTTATATCTTTATTCCCACAACATGGTGAACCCTGTCTGACTCTAACTCTTGTGTTTTCAGGGCACAGATCTGCCTTCAGTGTCCCCTACGATTCAGGAAAATAAAAACACGGATAAAGAACCTGAAATCACAAAACTTTGCAGTTTGTTGCTCATTAACGAGGGGGACAATGCCAATCACACACCTCCGGGAAAAGAGTTTGGGACGGGGGATGGAGGACAGGAACCGAGAAGTGTTGATGGGGGTTCATCGGACGGCAGCTTGGAGGAGGACGTCCCTCTGAAGGGAGGAGGATTCAGATCTCACTGGGGCCTCTACCTGGCCTGGACTTTGTGTCTGCTGATGTCCCTCTGCTGCCTGGTGCTCTCTGCAGTGCTGGGGATGAGGTAACAGACATCTGGAGGATTGTGAAGTGGTGTGGATAATCCCGACTGATTTATTATCAATACTGACTCTTTAAAATGTCTCAGTCATAATGTTTATTGTCGGGAAAATACAGAATGTCCTCTTCCAATATGAGAGTAGCATGATAACAAAGGTATCCCAACTGTAGCTGTGAACATGACAGGATGTGTGATTACCTAGAAGAGCATCAGGACTGTTTGAGGCATATGATAGCTATGTGATTAACATGATGATTCAGCCTCTATGCAGATAGACATATGACAAGCATGATCATTTCTGACGTGGAGCTAATCTGAAGTAAACATTGAATACTGCTTTCTATTCCTCCATCTTGTGACTGAGTAACTCCCTCTCTTGGATATCAGCATGTGAAGGACACTGTTCAGGAACTAGTTGATGCTCTGTATATGATTCTGGAGAGGATCACAGATACATGGATCCTGAGATTGGAGCTCAAGCCGGTGACCAGTGATATTTTTCTAACATTTATTTCTCATGTGTCAGGTTCAGCAGCAGCAAGGTTCTGCTGTGGATGCACTCGCTGTTCTTCTCCCTGGTGTTCTGCATCTTCATCATCCAGCCAGCCCTGGTAAATAAATAAAGCCTTTTCCAATGAAAACAAATAGAGAAAAGGACATGAGTAGATTACATGTCTAGGGCTTTTATTTTGAAAGAAAATGGAATCTGGTATATATTTTTTAAGGGTGAAAGGATGATGAGGTTTTATGTTTTTAGTTTTGATTATTGAACCATGCTGTTGTTTTATCATGGGTTGATGCCTTCACATGCGCTGCAAAAGCTCCGAATATTTATGAAATTTAGTCTTAACTAAATTGAAATGGCACATATCAGAGCAAACTGTGCTTTTTCAGGAGGTGAGCGTAAAGAATCAGGCACTTAAATTAAGCTTTTAGTGTAAATACAGGTATATTTAGGCTGATATTATAAGAAAACAAAAAAAATGTGATCATTAAAGCATGTACAACATGTTCTAGTAGAAATCCAAAATACAAGTATGAACCGTGAAAAAAGCATCATCTGTCTTTAAAGCTTTGCACTGTACATGTTATTTTTTCTTTCCCCAGATATCTGCAGTGGCAGTGGTGGTCTCCTTCTGGTTCAGGAATAGATCAGACTTTCATACTTCCTCCAGTATAAGAGAGTGTGAGAACCTGCAGAGCCACCATGCTGCCTTTCCTCAGGACAGAAGCTCTTACCTTGAACAGGTGATAGTCCGACTCTATTTTATTCTCTTCTAATTTATTCTTTCTCTATTTAAATCTAAAGTCATGATGTGTGTTTAACAGCTGCTTGGAGCTCGGCAGCGAGTCAGGTTTCTCCGTCTCGTGCGCCCGCCGACTCCAGCAGAGCTGAGGAAAACCAGAGGGAAGAAACGAAGAGAGAAACTGATCCAGAACACTCTCAGGTTCGTCTTTGTTTGCAACCGTTTCTAAGGGATTTAAAGGTCCCCTATTATACTGTATTCACCAATATATCACAGGTCTCAGATATATACAGAACATGTCTCTGAAGTGTTTGGCTCCAAACACCAAACAGATCATTGCAGCATTACCCATAATCCCCTCTGTTTCAGCCCTGTTTCCAAAGTGCTGATTCTGTCTGTTACTTTAGATGAAAATAAGGAGCCCCTCCCCACACCCCTCTGAGAGATATTTGGTTACAAAGAACTCAATGGTGCTCTAGGAGGAGATTCAGGTGATGAGGTAGGGGGGGGGGGGGGGGGTTACCTTGGTTGGTGATTGGCTAATGGTTACACAAGACAAAACATCGTCATGACATCATAAAGTGGCCAAAATCTGATCAGCTCATTTTCAGACAGGTTTTTATAGAAATGCATCAGGACAAAAAGAGAGAGAATCTTTTTTCCTGAAACTTTCAGAGTCTCTTTCCACAGAGGGGACACATGTTGATGTAGAAGAGACATGAAGAAGAGGGGACACATGTTGATGTAGAAGAGACATGAAGAAGAGGGGACACATGTTGATGTAGAATAGACATGAAGAAGAGGGGACACATGTTGATGTAGAAGAGACATGAAGAAGAGAGGACACATGTTGATGTAGAAGAGACATGAAGAAGAGGGGACACATGTTGATGTAGAAGAGACATGGAGAAGAGGGGACACATGTTGATGTAGAAGAGACATGGAGAAGAGGGGACACATGTTGATGTAGAAGAGACATGAAGAAGAGGGGACACATGTTGATGTAGAAGAGACATGGAGAAGAGGGGACACATGTTGATGTAGAAGAGACATGAAGAAGAGGGGACACATGTTGATGTAGAAGAGACATGAAGAAGAGGGGACACATGTTGATGTAGAAGAGACATGAAGAAGAGGGGACACATGTTGATGTAGAAGAGACATGAAGAAGAGGGGACACATGTTGATGTAGAAGAGACATGAAGAAGAGGGGACACATGTTGATGTAGAAGAGACATGGAGAAGAGGGGACACATGTTGATGTAGAAGAGACATGAAGAAGAGGGGACACATGTTGATGTAGAAGAGACATGGAGAAGAGGGGACACATGTTGATGTAGAAGAGACATGAAGAAGAGGGGACACATGTTGATGTAGAAGAGACATGAAGAAGAGGGGACACATGTTGATGTAGAAGAGACATGAAGAAGAGGGGACACATGTTGATGTAGAAGAGACATGAAGAAGAGGATTTTGCATAATAGTTTACCTTTAAAGCTCTATAAGAAAATATCTCCTTCTCTTTTACCCCAGGGATCTGTCCGTCTGTGGCTCCATGCTTCTCCTGATGCTCTGCATAAGTTATGGCGGCTCATTCACTGATCATTACCAACTCAATGAAGCTGTCAGAAAACAGTTCACAAGGTGACATCCTAAACATGCTGTCTCTCTCTTTATCCCCTTAACTCTCTGACACACTTCAAAATGATTATTTATCTTTAAACAGGGGCCATGATAATGCATTCATGTCCATTCAAAAGCATGAGGACTGGTGGCTGTGGGCGCAGAAGAATCTCCTTCATTCACTCTACAAGAATTCATCATCCACTGTGGTGAGATACAAAAGGCATCGCAGTGAAGTTTCTAAAATACCTTGAGAATAATTCATCCAATGCCATGAATGCACACTTCTGTAACCATCTTAAAGAAATACATGTTCCTGTATCATGAAACATAAAAACAAACATTTCCACGTTTTCTCTGCTTAATAATTTGATGTCCTGCAGCAGTCACACACCTTGATTGGAGAGCCAATCCTGTGGAGGGAGGAGTCAAGTGCTTTTCAACGCAAGGTAAATAACCAAAGGAGACATTTAATGTACAGAAGTACTCCACTTCTATTATTCTAATACAAACATGTACCATTAATGACAGCTCCTAGAAAATTAACATGATTGTACTTCTAACCCTATAGTAGCACCTTTACCAACTTAGTCAAACAATATTCTCCCTCAAAAATACAGTGTCTTTATTTGAATCCATGGTTTTGCACCAACTCCCCCCTAGAGAGCGCTGTTTCACACATATTGACCCATACTGTATGTGTCCAGTAATGCAAAATGTGTCACAGTTTTGAATTATTACTTTAAGAGATTCATTAATCCTTCATCGTCGATTTTAACCTTTAAATGATGGTTTTGTTCTGACCGCTCAGGTCTCCAGTGTGACTCTCGTACCAGAGAGTCTTCTCTCTTTCTGGTCTGGGAGCAGATCCTCTCACAAACAAACCAAAGACTCGGTGCCTCCAGGGACGTTTGGTCAGAGTGCTTCAGTCGGCTTAGGCCACACAAAGTGAGAAACAGACACATGATGGGGAGGACACTGGAAACAATGCTGCTCCATAAACAAGTAAAACAAGTTGTTTTCACCTGAAATAACTACAACAATCTGCCAATAGAACAAGTGAACATTTGCTTGGTAAGATTTCTTGAAATAAGATGGGATATTTAGATGAATCAGATCTTGTAATTAACTGGGAGAACTTATTTTAAACTATATTTTACCAGGATCAGGAAATGTTGTGTTACAATATAAGCCGCAAATGCTGAAAAGTGTTCTGTTTTCTGATGTTAGTTGGTGATGTTAGTTACAAGATGATGCATCGTCTCAAAACAAGACCCGATATCTCACTGCGGTGTCACTTCTGAAGTTATTATTTCTTATATCAGATGTAAAGACATATTCTGACTAGATATTAGACGAATAAACTGGGCAAGATTTTGAGTGTTTGTAGAGAGTTATGAGGAATTTCCAAATGTGCTGAAAGACTTCCTGTATTTCTGCAGGTCTGCTGCTGCGTCCAAACTGAAGCTCCTGCAGTCAGACGGCTGGCTGGACGGACATACGGTCTCTCTCCACTTCACCTTGTTCAGCCCTGCACCAAACCTGTTCACCAGTGTGACCCTGCACACTGAGCAGAGCCCCCCCGCTGGCCTACTGCCCTCTGCCAGGGTCCAGTCAGTGGGGGGCTGTCACTCTCCTGCTGTGGGGGAATATGGTGTCATGGTGTGCCAGGTAAAATACTGCATTAGCTTTTAATCTGTGGAAACCACTAGTGTGCAGCTGGAGAGAATCTACAAAATACAAATGGAAGCTTGCTTTTTATTTCATCAAGGCAAGGCAAGTTTATTTATATAGCACCTTTCAACACAAGGCAATTCAAAGTGCTTTACAAAAAACGAAAGACATTAAGAAAATGGCATTTAAAATCAGTCATTAAAAAGAAAAGATAATAAAATAAACATTAAAAGAAAAAATACATGGATAAAAGTTACAGTGCAGTCTAAGATGTAAATAGTTCAATTAAAAGCAGCGGCAAAAAGAAAAGTCTTCAGCCTGGATTTAAAAGTAGTCAGAGTTGCAGCGGACCTGCAGGTTTCTGGGAGTTTGTTCCAGATATTTGGAGCATAATAACTGAACGCTGCTTCTCCATGTTTAGTTCTGACTCTGGGGACAGAAAGCTGACCAGTCCCTGAAGACCTGAGAGATCTGGATGGTTCATAATTTAGCAGGAGGTCAGAAATGTATTTTGGGCCTAAACCATTCAGTGCTTTATAAACCAGCAGCAGTATTTTTGAAATCTATTCTTTGACACACAGGAAGCCAGTGTAAAGACTTCAGAACTGGAGTGATGTGATCCACTTTCTTAGTGTCAGTGAGGACTCGAGCAGCAGCGTTCTGAATTAGCTGCAGCTTTCTAATATATTTTTTAGTGAGACTTGTAAAGACACCATTACAGTAGTCGAGTCTACTGAAGATAAAAGCATGGACAAGTTTTTCCAAATCCTGCTGTGACATTAGTCTTTTAATCCTAGATATATTCTTTATGTGATAGTAGGCTGATTTAGTAACTGTTTTAATGTGACTGTTGAAACTCAGGTCAGAGTCCATGACTACACCTAGATTTCTGGCTTTATCTGTTGTTTTGAACATTGCAGACTGAAGCTCAGCGCTAACTTTTATACGTTCTGCCTTGGCTCCAAAAACCATTACCTCAGTTTTATCTTTAGTCATTGATTTGTTCAATGCACTTACTCAGTGTTTTAACTGGAGCATAGTCTCCTGGTGAAATTGTTATGTAAATGTGTGTGTCATCCACATAGCTATGGTAACTTATTTTGTTGTTTTTCATTATCTGAGCCAGTGGTAGCATGGAGATGTTAAAGAGAAGAGGCCCCAAGATGGAGCCTTGAGATACCCCACATGTCATATTTGTCAACTCAGATGTGTATTTACCTATAGAAACAAAGTTTTTTCTGTCCTTTAAGTAGGATTCAAACCAATTTAGAACTGTTTCCGAAAGTCCCACCCAGTTTTCTAGTCGGTCGAGTAATATGTTGTGGTCAACAGTGTCAAACGCAGCACTGAGACCTAATAATACTAACACTGAAGTTCTGCCACTGTCTGTGTTTAAGTGGATGTCATTGAAGACCTTTACAAGAGCAGTCTCAGTGCTGTGGTTTGGACGAAAGCCTGACTGGAACACATCCAAACAGCTATTTAAATGCAAGAAATTACTCAACTGTTGAAAAACAACTTTTTCAATGATTTTACCTAGAAATGGCAGGTTTGATATGGGCCTGTAATTGTTCATGACTGAAGCATCTAGATTATTCTTTTTTAAGAGCGGTTTAATGACTGCAGTTTTCAGGGCCTGTGGAAAAATACCTGAGTGAAGAGATTTGTTTACTATATGAAGTAGATCTGAGGCCATGCAACGAAAAACATCATGTGCTTCTTCCTCCCCTCCAGCTCCTCTTCCTCGTCCTGTCTCTGCTGCAACTCTGTCGTCAAGTGTACGCTGTAGGGGAGCAAGGGCTGATGGGATACTGGAGGACTCCCTGCAACTGGCTGGAAGTGAGTCTACTACATATGCATTACACACACAGGCAAACATATAACTATTCAATTCAAGGCTTTTATTGTAATGTGTACATAGCTACAGTGTAGTTATGACAATACAAATATTAGGTCACAGGCTCCTCCAACAGTGCAACACAATAAAACAGATATATCAACATAATATGATTTATTTTTGGCTTGCACACAACTTTAAGATACAGTAAACACACAGAAACATGCACACACACTTGGCCACACACCAATGCAAACAAGATCACAATGACCTATCTGCAGGGTAAAGTAACCTGCAGCTCTTAAACCAACATACCTGTGGAAGGTCACAGCATGGTCTTAACTTTCAAATAATCTACCTGTGTATGCTTTGACTGCTGTAGAAATATAACTCTCTCTCTCTCTCTGTTTGCAGGTCAGTTTGCTGACTGTGTATTTAGTGTACTATATGTATTACATCTATCGCTCCGTTATCGTCCTGGAGGTTGTGGAGCTGCTGCACAAACACAGCTACAGAGGGCATGTGGATGTCAGCCTCCTGGCAACATGGGAACAAGTGAGACGGAAAAAACAATATTTAATGTTGAGAAAACTACGGAGCCCCTAAAGGTTCATGGAGAAGAAAAAAAAAGTATCTCGTGCGCACGATATACTTTCTCGTTCGCACAAAATACTATTTTGTGCAAACGAGAAAGTATTTCGTTAGTTAAAGTTACCGGTTAAAGTTACCGGTGCGCCAATTAGGAAGTGGAGCACAGAGGAGACAACCGTTTCATTGCAGACTGTTATGTTTATGTGGAGAAATGGCAGTGCATACATTATTTTAGATATATTTCAAACTCGGACTTCATTTGGGGACATTTTGGCCAGGGGTTTAGCGCTATTTGTTTAAGCACCGGATTCGCAAAACAGAAGAGTCTGTAAACCAGTCTGCTTTGATCTATGAATTCCTGTCCGTGACTCTCACAGTGTCTGCTGCCCACAGCTGTTTTATAGAAGGAAAACCTCCTTCACTTTATGAAATCTCTGCGGCACCAGTGCCCTGTACTACGAAGCAGGATTTGCTATTTACTTTTCATTCATGAAGTATGACGCTGCGCTGTCAACACGCTTCTCCATGTTTGTGATTGGTCAAATGTTGCTAACCCCATCCCTTTCACGTGAACTTGCTCTCAGCCGGACAGAGATTTACTGAGTTGACAACCAGCTTCGTAGGACCGCTTAGCGAGATCGCGTTTGTTAGGGTTAGTTAAACCGGGTAACTCAAACATATCCAGGGTCTGTTGAACTGGCTTCGTTGTACAGGGCACTGGAGGCAGTAACGTGTAACTCAGCAGAATCTGAGAAGAGCAGCACCAGCTGCAAAGAGCTGTGCCTTTTACTGTTTACTTCATTGTGTTTCCCTTCATTAGAACCGCTGAATAGAGATTGAGGCTGCTACGTTTAACCCATAGAGGTTTAACCACACACACCTCTACACACATCGAACTGCCAGAGTATTCCCCCTATTTCTCGTTTTATGAAGGAGATGTCCGGTCACTATGATGTGTGTGTGTTTGTGCTCAGCTCCGCTCTGTGTGTGTGTGTTCGGTGTGTGGCATTTGTTTTCAAATTACCATGAACAGTAATTTACACACATCTGGTTCTCCATAGTTATATGTGTATTCCCAAGTGAAATACATGTGTTTAATCTTAATCTCGATGTAGTGCTATAGTCCTGCCGGAGTGCACCGGAATGAACAACACTATCATAAACAAATGCCCTACCCCCACACACACACAAGCCCTGGCGACCGGACATATTCTTCATAAAACTAATAATATGGCGAAATAATCGGGCAGTTCGATGTGTTTTACCATAAGAAAGTATCTCGTGCGAACGAGAAAGTATATCGTGTGCATTAATAAAACGTGGCCTCGTTTTATTTATTTTTCTCTCTATGAACCCTCCAGGGCTTCGTAGAAAACAGCTCACTGCTACTCCTGCTTTAGTTTGAAAAAAGGAGCTTCCCTTGAAAAAAAGCCTCATCTTTAGGGGGGATAATCACAAGGACTTAATTACAACGTTCCTTTAAAGGTAAATACTGAATGAAAGCCCAACTTTAAGGTTTAGAAATCCCTAACAGATCATGGTGTCGGATATTAAAATGAAAGTAATTATTGAAAGGCATTATAATCCAAGTTATCAAGTGCTCTACATGGCTAAAAAGGGAACAGGAAGAGAGGAGGAATGCACTACAGTGTGGGAGAGGTGCTGACCATAGTGGAAATAAAACTGTGAACCAAGGCAGAGTCATGAAGCTAAAAAGTTATTTATTTACCAATGTTTGACTGAATGAATGACATAAAATCAAACAATTACAAGATTTTTATATATGGAATAAAACACGCAAAAAGAATTTCTAAAAGAAGAAGAATAACATTTACTAAAAGACATGTTGGGAATAAACTAGTGGGCTCACATTAAGAAGCTTTTTAATGATTTAAAGGATTCTACTACTGACTCAGTGTTACGTTGTGTTTTGTTTCACAGTGTATTCGATCTCTGCGTGGCATTACGCTCTTCCTCCTCACCATGAAGTGTGTCACCGTGCTGAGAGTGAACTCCTCCGACTCACTCCTCACCCGCTCACTCTGCAGCCTCCTCTGGCCAACGGTAAACACAGAGAGCAGAAATACCAGCAGCATTTCAAACTAAACACTTACTTTACCTAAAACTAACATATAAGATATGAAGTGTGAGTGCAGAATGTTATAAAATACATTAGGAACACACACACACACACACACACACAGATATAGGCCCCAGTTTTCAATAACATATTTGAAATATTTCTGTACGAGAGAAATATATTGAAACCATCATCTTGTGATCCACAATGAGCAGAACAACCTGTCAACAACAATTCAAAACCAGACCGGAGAAAAAAAGAGAACATTTTCACATAAGCACTTGAAGACATAATGAGAAATCATGAATGACAGTTTCTTTATGAAATGTTGTGAGGAAAGCAAGCAGTCAATAATGTTCTGTCCTAGATTTCCTGTGTTATCCTGATGGTGGCGCTGTCCTGCGCGGGGAACATCCTCTTCGTGCAAAGCTCCTCGTCTTTCAGCTCACTTCCCCGCTCCTTTCGGACGCTGCTCCGTCACTGCTGGGGTCTCCGGGCCCTCAGGGGCCTCCACCGCTCTGAGAGGGATCTCCTTTACCGTGGACTCCTCTTTCTGTCCTCTGGGCTTCGGACAGCAGTGGTATACTTTATAATATAAAGTGTTTTTCTCTGTATATAATATTTAGTTGAATATGCTATTTCTTAAACACTCCATGTTAAAAACATCCTACTTTAATATTTGGTTAGCCTTTGATTGACCCTTCATAGTGTATATATGACAGAAAGTCAACTATGTTTATTTGTGTCTTAATTTCTCTGCCTTTGTGTTTTTTATGCTGCTGCAACGCAAATATATCCCAAATTGGGATCAAGTATCTATCTATCTCTCTCTATAAAACGGATAAGTCAAATCAAGCAATCTGATTGGTTTTTAGCCGTGATATAATGAGCGTATATCACGGGTAGAATTGTAGTTACTTTTCAGTTTTCACAGGGTTAGGGTTAGGAGCAGAGCTACGTGAAGAACAGGTAGGTAGACCAACTGGAAAAGTACCACCATTCAAAACTTTTTGATGCGGGTCTTGAAACTATTAGGATATTCCTTGTCCTCGCGTCCAGGAGAGAAACTTAAAATAAGGAGACCAATGAGACTCTGAGAAGGTTCAAATGGGTACTTTAATTAAATGGCGCGGTAATAAAACAAACAGAAGGTAGTGAGGAGAGAAAGGCTGCAGCCTCTTCTTGCAGTGGCCGCCGTGCAGAAGATTCTCCACACACATTCGTCTTTCCCGCTTGCCTGCATCCCCCTTTGCTCCTCCTCTCTGGGGCTGTGACGTAATCTTCCGCCCTCCTTTCACCAATGCCCGATATCGCACATAACAGAGGATTTCGACATTTACATTCATTGCTTACTTCCACACGCCTTTTCTCCTCCTTATCTCTTTCATGACTTTTTATTTAATACCGTTTAACGGCTGTAAATCGTGTTTTCCATAAAGCCTGAAGTCAAGCTACTGTTGGTATTTCGGAGATCCTTTCCGGAATAGCTTTTCAAAATAAACTTTAACCACAGGCGGAAGCTAACCGGAAGTATTTTCACAATAAAACAGTTATAAAATCATGTTTTATCATTAAATATTGATTTTTAATTTCTAACAAAACAAAGCAGAGAAATTATGACCACAGGTCTCTCCAGAGCTACTGGAAGCCGAATCTCGGGGACCGGAGCAGACCCGGCGCCAGAACAAATCTAAAGGGAGGGCATATGATTTTCATGGGAGGGCACACAAAACCGTCACGTGCTGCGGGCCTGCGGCACAATATATATCAAACAGCAAGGCCAACAGCATTGCGTAAAGACGCACACTTATCGCAAACATACACAAATAAAGGGCAACATAGCAACCACTTTGAAACATGGTGTGCGTGGCAGCACAGACACTGGTAAATCACGAGCAAGGCACACTGGTTACGGATGGCAGCTTCCTCATCGCTGCACTCGGAGAGAAATAGTAGAGACGGAGACGATGAACTGTTTAGCCCGCCTTGGGCATGGTTTATGTTCTATGCACTGCCTGACTCGGACATGCTGTGGAGTGAATCGAGTCACCTCTGAGAGGGAGTTGGTTGACAGCTAAAAAAGCTATAATATCAACGACAGCTGACACGTAATAACGGCTCCGTGCAGCTGATCTGAACCAAAGTTCTAATTTCCTTATGTGTTTCCTCTCGTATCTGTCTCTCTCTCCACAAACTCTCACATGAAATGTGTTCTTTTGATGCGGCATGTCTTAACAGTCCTTTATCAGTCTGTAATGCGTGTTTCCAGTCGCAAAAACCATTGACAGTAAAAGCCGCATCAGATGAAGACGTATTTACTTTAAACTGTCTACAGGGGAAACAAAAGGCTGCGTCTGCTTTTAACGAATATTCAAGCCATGGTCTGTTGTACCATGCAGCGGCAAAAGTGCGCATCTTTCCTGAAAACAATCTCCCTGGATAACGATCCAGTTTCACCTGGTTGGGTTTATTAACCACAAGATCATCGCTAACTCAGTCCCGGGGTTTGCCGAGGTCAAGCTTGTGACATTAAGGCGTGCTGCTGCAACGGCAGGTGCAGGGTCGCCAGCAGCACCATCGGCTGCAGTTCTTTCATCGCTATTTCCTTTTAATAAATCCTTAGACCTTTTAAGCCAATTTTTTATGTCCATTTTGTAATTCAAACAGAAATGGGAGTCTACAGAATGCACAATAAACAAATCCAGAATAGGCGGCAGAGTCTGACGGGACGAATCACAAATCACAACAGACACATGCATTTATTTGACGTAGCCTGCGATTTTTTTGTTTTGTTCTGACATCACATACATCGTAGCATAAAAGTTCACAGTTTATTTATAATTAAAACAAATTAAATATATATATTTTTTAATTTGTATAAATAATAAAAAACGTGTTTATTGGGGGAGGGCAGGAATGTCAAATGGGAGGGCCTGGCCCTCGCTCTCTGTCTAATATGTTCGCTAGCTGTTAGTGTTGTTGCATAGCAACCACCTCGCTCTATGTTTTGTGCAGAAAGCAACGGAGGGACTATTTTATTTTAAACATCATTATTTACTAATAAAAAACTATTTAAGTTAGAGTGTGTATTTTTCTTTCATATTGCCACACTTGGTAACCGTTTTATAAAATCAATAGCTCACTTCAGGCCGTGGTATATGGTCATTATATCACAGTTAAGGGGCGTGGTTCGGCCCGACGCGAAGCGGAGGGTCGACAACCCCCTACCCTAACCCCTATGTCATGAGCTATTGCTTAAATCTATCTATATACCGTGTTGAAAAAAATCCCAAATTTAGATCAAAAACACAAGATAAGTTAAGATATACTTTATTGAACCCAAATTGGATTTTTTTCCCATTACAGCAGCATGTTAAAACAAAGTATTGAGTAGAAAATAAACTAACTTAAAATAGAAACATCTCAAAATAGAAAAAAAAACTGATCTAAAATGTAAAATATTAATATATCTTATCTTTTCTTTACCTTAACAATGTGTTGGATGAGAGATGACTCACTCAGTGATATTTGTCAGAGTCTATATCACTGCTGGGTTTTAACAGGTGATAGGGGTGATGTCCTCATTAGTCAGAAGAGCCAAAAGATCTGGAGGCAGGGGGAATGTGCTGACCATGGCAGAATTATCCCGCTACATCAGGAGGAAGATCTCTGAGGTCACCTGCCAGCGAAGACAAGCATGGACTGAACATCGTGTGGAGGGAAAGGTGGGGAAAGAGTCAATAAAAACAATAAAACTGAGATCCATTTTACAGACTGTAATAAAGGATGTGTAACATTTGTATTATAGTCAAATTACCTTGGTGTGAACATTGGAGGTCAGGTTTATGATCTAATGTTACTGGCAATGCTTCTGCAGGTGTCTCTTAAAATGAAGACTATATCTCCAATAAATAATATCCGATAAGATAAACCTGTATTGATCCCTGTGGGGAATTCAATTGTTGCCTCATACCATACATCCTCAAACCTAATATATCTCACCACTTTTTGCAGACGTATTACTTTGAGGAGTTTGAAAGCTTATTAGATGAGCTTTTGTTCAGACTGAGCGCCCTCTCCAACAGTCTGCACCAAACTCTGCCCTCCAAAGCTCATCGCTACCGAAAGGACAGTCCTGCCCTCTCACACACAAAGCGGATCAACATGCACGCACAGGTGAGTCCGACTTCAAGGAATAGGACACATGCTTACAGAGCATTACAAACATATACATACTTTATCACAATGGTTTATTCTGTGACGCTGATGCTGTGTGATTCTATTACAGGACTTTGTAAGAACACAAGAAGAAACCCTACCTGCATCTCACCTGCTCAGGTAACACACATTTCTAAGCACAATTTAAAAATCACCAATTACAAAATGATGATAATTGACAAGTTTCTTTTTTGCCTGATTCTGCATCACCAGGTCCGAGCTTGAACTGAAGGACATGCCGTTTCTGCAGCAGAGAAACCAAAGGGGAGGCTGTCCCTTCTCTGACGTTGTTGTGGGATTGGATAATTCACAACAACCAGGAACAAGAGCCGGAGAAAACCCAAAAGACCAAGAGCTCCAGACTTATTTAAAGACACAGAACTACCCGTCCCGCCCAGATGATGCATGTATCATCAGGGTTTGGACCGAAGATGTTCTGGAGAAGCAAAGTGAGCCATGGACAGTAATCAATGATACAACTCAGGCCCCACAGACTGAGATGGTGGTGGAGGTGCTGGTCCACGAGGAGCCTGGAAGTGTAGAGCCAGATCAATAAGTGATGGAGATGTGGCTGAAAATCTGCAAGTATTACAAGACAACAAGATCTACAAGGTCTGTATTTTCTGTTCTGTTAAGATTAACAACTGTATGTGTAAGCATGTATTTTATTTAATGCATCACATTTGCCTATATCTGTTTTTAAAAGCATTTTGACAAGCAAGTAATTCTTGTCTAACTAGATATAGAATAACTTAAGAGCTATTTTTATACTTGTTTTTATTCAAATGTCAAAAATAATAAACCAATATATATAAATAAATATATAAATAAATATATAAATAAAACAGGTTGCTTGAGAAAAATACATTCAATTTGTCAAATCATTTCTAGTTATATACAGTATAGAGATATTTGGCGCATCTCATTAATTTCAGGGACATTGAGTGGAGTCTTTATGGAAGTAGCATGTGAAAATAGTTGAGGGCTTTTTTCGCAAAAATGTGCTTAATTTTTTTATTTGAGAGTATATAAGTTTAAGGGAATACTATGGATGTTAGTTTCCAAATGCTAGGTATCTAAAATTATAAAAACACAACATATTGACATCAGGGGTACATATACAGAGTTAAACAAATATAATAAAGTAAGGAAATAAAACAGGTTTAATTTCAAGTAAAATATTGATCAAATACACACTTGGTTTGTATTGCCTTTTTATTTTTAATATGTATGTAATAGTGCTGCATTAAAACTCAGTCCAGTTCTTGTGAATGTGACATTTTCCCAAAAATAAAATTAGTTTAAAGTTTATTAAAAAGTCCTGAAGACCATGGCTGAAGTCGAATAGTCCAAAAATCAGCTCCTATCGTCTATTCCTTAACCTTTGTGTGAAACGTCACGGGGTTAAGGGATAGTGGATAGAAGAATTCAAAAGGACTTAGGAAAGAGACTGCGGTGCTTTGAGAATCCGACTGCACTTTCACTATCCAACGTGTTTATGATTCGCCAGTAGACGTCATGAACTACAGTTTTCTATACAGCGGAGTGAGCGGACTACATGGATGTTTAATAAGAACGAGGGACTACTGTAAACTCATCTAGAGACTCTGCACCGTGCTCTGATGCTGTTGCTTTATGCTTTATGAATGTGGACAACAGAGAAACATAAATTCTTCATGATCAAAGTTGGAATTGAAATAAAAAAGGAAAGTGAAACTTATGCTCGTCACCCTCTCCCTCCGGTCCACATTAATACAAATGATCCCAATACGTATGATTGATGAAAATATCTGTTCCTGTCTAAAACACTTTAACGTGCTGTCTTTAGACAACTCTCCTGCTATCTCCATCAGAACAACCTTCTGGATCCGCACCAGTCTGGTTTCAAGGCAGGTCACTCCACAGAAACTGCCCTCCTTGCTGTCACTGAGGAACTGCACACTGCTAAAGCAGCCTCCCTCTCCTCTGTCATCATCCTGTTGGACCTGTCTGCTGCATTCGACACGGTGAATCATCAGATCCTCCTTCGCACTCTCCAAGCACTTGGAGTTTCAGGCTCTGCACTTTCCCTCCTCACCTCATACCTCAAAGACCGCACCTACAGGGTTACTTGGAGAGGGTCCGAGTCCGACCCTTGTCAATTACCTACAGGGGTCCCTCAGGGCTCTGTTCTTGGTCCCCTCCTCTTCTCCTTGTACACAAACTCGCTCGGATCAGTCATTAGCCCGCATGGTTTTTCATACCACTGCTACGCTGACGACACCCAATTAATTCTGTCCTTTCCCCGCTCAGAGACCCAGGTCGTTGCACGCATCTCTGCTTGTCTAGCTGACATCTCTCAGTGGATGTCTGCTCACCACCTCAAGCTCAACCTTGACAAGACTGAGCTGCTTTTCCTTCCGGGAAAAGATTGTCCCACTCTTGACCTAACAATCAACATCGGCACCTCTGTTGTTTCCCCGACTCAGACTGCAAGGAATCTGGGTGTGACCCTAGATAACAACCTGTCCTTCACTGCAAACATCGCTGCTACAACCCGTTGCTGCAGATACACGCTTTACAACATCAGGAGGATGCGTCCCCAGCTGACCCAGAAAGCGACGCAGGTTCTGGTCCAGGCTCTCGTCATCTCACGCCTAGACTACTGCAACTCCCTCCTGGCTGGTCTACCTGCATGTGCCATCCGACCTCTGCAGCTCATCCAGAATGCAGCTGCTCGCCTGGTCTTCAACCTTCCTAAATTCTCCCACACCACGCCGCTCCTCCGCTGCCTTCACTGGCTTCCGATAACTGCTAGAATCCACTTCAAGACAATGGTACTTGCGTACTATGCTGCGAATGGATCTGGCCCTTCCTACATCCAGGACATGGTTAAACCGTACACCCCAGCACGTGCACTCCGCTCTGCATCAACCAAACGGCTCGCTGCACCCTCGCTGCGAAGGGGACCCAAGTTCCCATCAGCAAAAACACGTGGGTTTGCTATCCTGGCTCCTAAATGGTGGAATGAGCTCCCCATTGACATCAGGACAGCAGATAGCTTACACACCTTCCGGCGCAGACTGAAAACTCATCTCTTTCGACTCCACTTCGAGCGATAGAACTATTAACGAAGCTCTTATATACTAATAAAGGGCTGGCTTATCTAAAGCCAGTTGAGTAGCACTTGAAATGTTTTTGCTCTATGAAGCCTGATGTACTTATATGATTCTGTTTTCTTCAAGGTTGTATTTTGTTGGTCGAATGAACTTATTGTAAGTCGCTTTGGATAAAAGCATCAGCTAAATGCAATGTATTGTAATGTAATGTTGACCTCTGAGTGAAACGTCACGGGGTTAAGGGATAGTAGGAGAATTCAAAAGGACTTAATGTACTTTAGAGAATCCGACTGCACTTTCACTATCCGACGTGTTTATGATGCGCCAGCGGACGTCATGCGTCTGCTGCTGTGGGGAAACTATGGAAACTACAGTTTTCTATACAACGGACTACAACATGGATGTTTAAGAAGAACCAGGGACTACTGTAAACTCATCTAGAGACTCTGCACCGTGCTCTGATGCTGTTGCTTTATGCTTTATGAACGTGGACAACAGAGAAACATTTTCTTCATGACCAAAGTTGGAATTGAAATAAAAAAGGAAAGTGAAACTTCTGCTCGTCCCCCTCTCCCTCCGGTCCACATTAATACAAATGATCCCAAAGATTGTATGAACTATGAAAATATCTTAAAATCAATACAAATGTATTTATTATAAACGTCAGTCCTTAACATCTATCACTGTGTATATCACCATTCAAACATCTTTTAAAAGTTGAACAAACCCCACACAGCTCAGTAAAGACTGTGAAATGTTGACTTTATTTGATCATTTCAGTAAAAACTAACGTTCATATTTCTCTTTTTGATTATAATACTGATGCACGTTCAAAACAAAGCACTTTGGCAACTTACCACATACGTTTTAAAAAGCTTAATAAGCACCGTAACTTTCATGATATCATTTCTCAGTCATAATCGGTTGTTTCCGTGAACGGCCGACTGTTGTGTGACGGCAAATGCCGCGGCTGCAAGGCATTGTGGGGCAGCATTTTCTCCTCTCCTTTCGGTAAGGGAGGTCCAGTGGTTTCTAAGCTAAAGGAGGTTATAAAGGAAGTTTGAAACCTCCTTTCCTATAATGTAGAGAATTCAAACGGCTCTTATCATGGCTGCCACTGAGGGACTTCCGGGTCATTTCACTCCGTTAGGAAGGTTCCTAAGCTAAATGGACTATTCGACTTCAGCCCTGGTCTCAGAATCAACCTTATTTTGATGAGTTTCTGTCTCTGACAAAGAGATCATAAAATAAAGGAAGATTCCCGGACATAAAAGTCAATTCTGCTTTAAATTTCTCATATAACATTCATACACAAACATATACTGTAAGTATATATGGCAAGCAACCAGGTGAATGAAGACATTTGAGTTTTTCTGGGATTGTGGATATGACAGATCCTTTTGAGAAGTGTATGAAATATTTTTCATATCTGTGTCATGCAGTGTGGGTCTCACTTCTGTAGTCAGGGCACAGACTGTAGAGGGCTCTTTGGTCTTGACTTGGTCTCGGTTTAGGGGGTTTGGACAACAACAGTACTGCTAAAGTGTTTGTCTTATATTGTCCGTAGAAAACGTTGTTATGGTAATGAATGCCTCTTGTTCATGTAACCAAGCAAAAATAAACACAAACAACTATATAAATTGAGTCAACACACTTATTTATTAATATGTAATGTTGAAACTTAATGCAGTGGGTGTTTTACAGTGGGCTTCACAGAGGAAAGAGTAGAAATCCACTGAAAACCATGCGATTAAACAAATCATCATAAACGCTGTAGCTGGAGGGCAGAACGATGTTGGCAACATCTCCCTTCTCCAGCTGAAGAACCATTGAGTTAGCCGCAGAGACATAGCCATAGGCATCATTGTAATCTTGAAGTCTCATCTTCATCACGTTGTTGAGAGCGAATTCAAGAGCGGTATCTGATACAAAGCGGCTTCCCCACATGTTGAAGCTGAAGTAGTAGACTCCTTTGACGGGGGCTGTGAAGATACCTGCATCACAGGAGAAGGTAATGGTTTCATTAAGAACACTCTTAAGAAAGCTTACAGTCACATATCTACTGTAAATGAATGTTAGCGTGTGTGTGTGTGTGTGTGTGTGTGTGTGTGTGTGTGTGTGTGTGTGTGTGTGTGTGCTCAGTACCTGTAGTTGAGCTGTAGGCCAGGCCGATATTGGTGAAGACTTTACTGTACTTCAGTATACTGTTAGTGCCGAAGGGGCCGACTACTCCTGCATCACTGAGACCGACTGAGAACGCCACCTGAGGACCGGCTGTGAGAAAGAGGAGGATGCAGCAGAGTTTGATATTTGCTGGTATATCAGTATACCAGTTCTATTCTTATTCAATACTTTGACTCTTCATAATAGTTTATGTTTCTTACCTGAGTTATGTGTCTGGAACTCCACCACCTGCTTTTCACTGGAGCTCATCCTGTTCTCTAGAGCTGAACAAGTTTAAAATCTTTACAGTAAAATATAGTTTTCATCCTCAGTTTATTTCAGTTTCTGTCATCACATATTAGAAAGTTTGACACCTGTTTTCTACCACACTAAAGAGTTCACTTTAAATCAGATAGCTTACCTCCATCCTCACCCTGAGCCCCCGTCCAGAGCAGACAGAGCAGCAAAACTGCAGCTTTCCTCATTCTGAAATATCGCTGTTCAGACAGAGAAGTGTGACACGTCTCGCTCTGTTCCCGTCTTTATATACACGTTAAACAGCTGACGAGGCCATGAGAATCCAGCAGATTTCTTTGATAACACATATCAAAATAATCCAAACGTCCTTGGACATTGTTTGATGTTCTCATAAACAAGTCATGTTTATCTTGGAACTTGGTTTAATAACCTTGATAGTGACGGAGCATACTACATACACATGGCAGTTATCAGAACCATAACTACACAACCCCCTGGGTACGGGCTCAAGCCCTGTATGTCCCTACATTCAGGTACCGTGTCTGTAGAAGGACAACAGAAACCAAATGCGAATACTCTACAGACATCTTACTGATTACTGATTCTCTGTCTGTTACTTTTGATGAAAATAAGGAGCCACTCCCCATGCTCCTCTGAGAGATATTTGGTTAAAAATAACACAATGGTGCTCTAGGAGGAGATTCAGGTGATACGGTGTGTGTGTGTGTGGGGGGGGGGGGGTTACCTTGGTTGGTGATTGGCTAATGGTTACACAAAGTAACCTGCAGCTCTTAAACCAACATACCTGTGGAAGGTCACAGCATGGTTTTAACTTTAAAATAATCTACCTGTTTATGCTTTGACTGCTGAAAAAATATAACTCACTCTCTCTCTCTGTTTGCAGGTCAGTTTGCTGACTGTGTATTTAGTGTACTATATGTATTACATCTATCGCTCCGTTATTGTCCTGGAGGTTGTGGAGCTGCTGCACAAACACAGCTACAGAGGGCATATGGATGTCAGCCTCCTGGCAACATGGGAACAAGTGAGACGGAAAAAACAATATTTAATATTGAGAAAACAGCTCACTGCTACTCCTGCTTTTGTTTGAAAAAAGAAGCTTCTCTTGAAAAAAGTTACAAATAAAATACATGTTAAAGGAAAACCCCCCCGCAGGACTTGATACGCCCCCCTTGATAAATAAATTAAATTATAATGAAACCAGCTGCAATGGATCATGGATCCACCAGGGGGAGCAGTGATTAAAAAGCTGCCACACTGGAATTCATGTGAAATAAACAGCTGATAGATCTACAGGAATCTGATATAGCGGAGCTTTGTTAATATCCATATGTCATGGATAGGATCATATTCTGTGCTATATAAGAGACATGTAATCATTTACAAAACATCACCATGTTTTTATTTAACAAAATAATGTTGTTTAAAACCTCTTAAGCCCCACGGACCCGGTTCCGGGGCCGAAATCGCGTCATTTGCAGGAAACAATGTCTAAGGAAC
Organism: Gymnodraco acuticeps; assembly: GCF_902827175.1. Lineage (NCBI taxonomy): Eukaryota > Metazoa > Chordata > Actinopteri > Perciformes > Bathydraconidae > Gymnodraco > Gymnodraco acuticeps. The sequence goes on from NW_022991896.1 coordinate 127,130, forward strand.
CTTAATATTTAATAAACTATGAATATTTTATATCCATATAACGGGGAAAAACTCATTTAACTGATCTTTTTCATTTAAAAAAACCAAAACACACACAATGCTAACAGTGAGCCTCTGAATTAGCCCCGAGCGAAAAATGCTAACCTATTACTGCACCGAAAATCACTCCTAGCTCCCTTATTACTTATCCTAGCTGCACATCCAACACATCGTTTATGATCGTAAAGACACAGAATCTAACGGTGCCCACCTCAACACTGAAAGATACAAACTCGCGACGTTATCAACAAAAACGTACATCAAAACATGTGGCGCTAGGTAGCCTACAACGCTAACATGGCTTACCTTGGTTTTGTCTGGTCAAAACTGGTCTTCAATGGCATTAAAACGATAAAAACGATGCTGTAGTTAATCTATAGGTTAATATCCAATGTGACTGTGTCCCCTTTGAAATTTTCTGATAATCTATAAGCAATAAAACTGCAATTCCGTTTTCAAATATCAGAGCAGGCCATTCCTACGCTTTGTAGAAAGATTTAATGAGCAAGGATGCAACCTTTTTTTTAACATGAGTGTGTGCGGGACGATTTCCCTTCGATTCTATTGGCTCTAAAACGGTCAGAAAGAGATGTCACATGTCAAAATCGAAGAAGGGGGGCCAAAGATAAGGAAAATCCACCCAAATGGCCCCAGAAGAGGTTTTTTTTGCTAAATCTGTCTAAAAAGGTCAAATATAACTTGTTTTGCATCAATCTTGATACAGGGTACTTATTATATGTTGTATAAGGTTAGTTTTCACTATAAGTACAAAATATGTTTTGGACGGACACTATAATTTACAGTTTTTTACCATGTTCAATCTGAATTTTCTTTAAAATAAAAAACATCTATATTGATTCTGACTTTTCTACATCCAACTCACAGGTTTATCATTACTTTGAGTAAAAAGATTATTAATTTAACCCTTTTAGAAGGGAAGATATGGTCATTTGTTCTGGGAATGTCATTTTCGAGCCTGAAACCTGAAAAACAGGCTTGGGGCTTAAGAGGTTAATCCACGTTGGCGTAGGTACAAAACCGTTGGTTTGTTTTTTCATCAGGAAATGCAGACCGGCTCAAACAAACGATTTTTAATCATCATCCTCACGACCATTTAATGCATCATATGTTCGCCGAATTGACATGAAAGCACAAATAAATGTGGTTTAATCCACATGTGTTTACAACTACAAAAATAATCGGTTTGTTCACATCCGACGGGAGGAAATGCAGTACTGCTCTCACTACCGGTTTGTAATCCTATTTTAATCATCATCTTCACGATCATTTATGTTTATGTTCGCCGAATTGACATGAAAGCACTGACACATATGAATATACTTTAGTCAACTCCATTAAAACGTTATTAACTTGCCCAAACTCAGTAATTCACTAAAAATAGGTTTATTTTTAATGAAGCCTCGTCATCTCACCATGGGCAAACGGGCTATAATATTATACTATTGTTAATAGTTTACTGTATTATTAGTGTTTAATATTACTGCTATAAACAATCACACATTGAGTTCATTGTTGTGCAATGTTGAAATCAGACCGTTTTTTATTTTTTTAAAATAGTCTGAATGAAACGTCAGCTCTCAGGTGATCAGCTGTGTGTTTACACACCTAATGGCCCATCAGCCACAGCTCTCCCCCCCTGATCTCTCTTCTCCAGCAGTAAAGTTAACTTTAGGTTTGCATATTTATGCTAGTTTCAGGTGGCCTGTGGAACTGCCAGTCAGCTGTTCCTAAGGCTGACTTCATCTCTGGCTACACCTCCCTGCAGTCTCTGGATTTCCTTGCTCTCACTGAGACCTGGATTACTCCATCCAACACATCCACCCCAGCAGCTCTCTCCACTGCATATTCCTTCTCCCATACACCCAGACCCACTGGCAGAGGAGGTGGCACTGGTCTCCTGCTCTCTCCCAAATGGAGCTTTTCCCCTCTTCAAGCTACCTAACTTTACTCCTTCCACCTTTGAGTTCCATGCCGTCACAGTAACCCATCCTATACAGTTAACCATTGTTGTTCTCTAACGTCCACCAGGCGCCTTGGGGGACTTCTTGGAGGAATTAGATCATCTCCTCTCACACATCCCTGAAACTGGCCCTCCCGCTGTACTTCTCGGAGACTTCAACCTCCAGATGGGGAAGATAGACGAACTAATATCTCTGTTAACCGCCTTTGCTTTCTCACTCTCTCCGTCCCCACCGACTCATAAAGCTGGCAATGTCCTTGATCTCATATTCTCAAGGAACTGCGCTACTTCTAACCTCTCTGTAAACCCGCTCCACACATCCGATCACTTCTTCATTTCATTCTCTCTATCCCTTTCCAACATAACAAACTAATCTCTTCCCATCCTACACTTGTCCGCCGTAACCTTCGCTCCCTCTCTCCCTCTACCTTTGCCTCGTCGGTGCTCTCAGCCCTCCCTTCCTCTGATTCGTTCCAACTACTGCCTCCAAACTCTGCTGCAGAAACTCTCCTCTCTACTCTCTCATCCACTCTGGACTCGCTCTGTCCTCTGACATCTCGGCAGGCTCGTCAGTCCCCTCCGGCTCCCTGGCTAAATGATGCACTGCGTGCTAATAGAACCGTCCTTAGGGCAGCAGAGCGGAAATGGTGGAAATCCAAACACCGTGACGACCTCCTAACCTATCAAGCTCTCCTCTCCTCTTTCTCTGCTTCGATCTCTCAGGCAAAAAGCACTTTCTTTCAAGATAAGATCCAATCTTCCTATTCCAATCCTAAAAAACTATTTTCCATCTTCTCCACCCTCTTGGACCCTCCAAAAGCCCCTCCCCCCCTCCTCACTTCTGTCAAGCGACTTTGTTACCCACTTTGAAAAAAAGGTTAATGATATTCGCTCTTCTTTTTCTGACTCACCTTTACTCACCGCTGGGTCACCAGACCTTCCTTCCACCAACACACTAACCTCCTTTTCCCCTCTCTCTCCAAGTGAGGTTCTTACCCTCATTACCTCTGCCCGCCCTACCACCTGTCCTCTGGACCCTATCCCTTCAAACCTCCTTCAGACTATCGCTCCTGATATTCTACCGTTTCTCACCCATTTCATCAACACTTCTCTAACTTCTGGTCACTTTCCAAACAGTCTCAAGGAGGCAAGAGTAAACCCTCTCCTAAAGAAACCCACTCTCAACCCGTCTGATGTTATAAACTACAGGCCTGTCTCTCTCCTCCCGTTCCTGTCTAAATCACTTGAACGCGCTGTCTTTAAACAACTCTCCTGTTATCTCAATCAGAACAACCTTCTGGATCCGCACCAGTCTGGTTTCAAGGCAGGTCACTCCACAGAAAACTGCTCTCATTGCTGTCACGGAGGAACTGCACACTGCCAAAACTGCATCCCTCTCCTCTGTCATCATCCTGTTGGACCTGTCTGCTGCATTCGACACGGTGAATCATCAGATCCTCCTTTGCACTCTCCAAAAACTTGGAGTTTCAGGCTCTGCACTTTCCCTCCTCACCTCATACCTGAAAGACCGTACCTACAGGGTGACTTGGAGAGGGTCTGAGTCCGACCCTTGTCAATTAACTACGGGGGTCCCTCAGGGCTCTGTTCTTGGTCCCCTCCTCTTCTCCTTGTACACAAACTCGCTCGGATCAGTCATTAGCCCGCATGGTTTTTCTTACCACTGCTACGCTGACGACACCCAATTAATTCTGTCCTTTCCCCGCTCAGAGACCCAGGTCGTCGCACGCATCTCTGCTTGTCTAGCTGACATCTCTCAGTGGATGTCTGCTCACCACCTCAAACTCAACCTTGACAAGACTGAGCTGCTCTTCCTCCCGGGAAAAGATTGTCCAACTCTTGACCTGACAATCAACATCGGCACCTCAGTTGTTTCCCCCGACTCAGACTGCAAGGAATCTGGGTGTGACCCTAGATAACAACCTGTCCTTCACTGCAAACATCGCTGCTACAACCCGCTGCTGCAGATACACGCTTTACAACATCAGGAAGATACGTCCCCAGCTGACTCAGAAAGCGACTCAGGTTCTGGTCCAGGCTCTCGTCATCTCACGCCTAGACTACTGCAACTCCCTCCTGGCTGGTCTACCTGCATGTGCCATCCGACCTCTGCAGCTCATCCAGAATGCAGCGGCTCGTCTGGTCTTCAACCTTCCTAAATTCTCCCACACCACTCCGCTCCTCCGCTCCCTTCACTGGCTTCCGGTAACTGCTAGAATCCACTTCAAGACACTGGTACTTGCTTACCGTGCTGCGAATGGATCTGGCCCTTCCTACATCCAGGACATGGTTAAACCGTACACCCCAGCGCGTGCACTACGCTCTGCATCAGCCAAACGACTCGTTGCGCCCTCGCTGCGAGGGGGACCCAAGTTCCCATCGGCGAAAACACGTGGGTTTGCTATCCTGGCTCCAAGATGGTGGAATGAGCTCCCCATTGACATCAGGACGGCAGATAGCTTGCACATCTTCCGGCGCAAACTGAAAACTCATCTCTTTCGACTCCACTTCGAGCGTTAGAACGATTAACGAAGCACTTTTATACCAATAAAGGACTGGATTACCTAAAGCCAGTTGAGTAGCACTTGAAATGTTTGGCTCTATGAAACCTGATATACTTATATGATTCTGTTTTCTTCAAGGTTGTGTCTTCCTGGTCGAATGTACTTATTGTAAGTCGCTTTGGACAAAAGCGTCAGCTAAATGCAATGTAATGTAATGTAATGTAATGCAGTGTCTCTTCCTCTCGTTAGTTAGTTTTTACTGAAATTATCAAATAAAGTCAACATTTCACAGTGTTTACTGTTTACAAACATTGACCATACCGTTCACCAGCCCCCACCTCTTCTGAGTGACAAGCTGAGAAGTAAACTACTGTCAGGGAACATACTGTTACCCAGTTAGCTGTCTTTAGGTGCTTTCACACCGCAGTACTTTTCCCACAAAGGTTCATCAGAACTTAGTTCATGAGAACTCTTTAGTTCTCATGAACTAAATACAGATCGCGTTACACAGGAATAAATCCCTGGGGGAGGATTAGGCAGATTAAGCCGCTGACGTCACTTCTTCATCTTCTGCTTTGGGTTTACTGGCAGGCCGCAAACAACTTCACGGCGTATACTGCCACCCGAAGTCCCCGGCGGGAAGTCCCCGGAGTTGGGGACTGGCTTCAGTAGAAGCTGCTGGGAGTCCCAGCAGCTTCTACTGAAGCCTTCCGAGTAAATCACCAGAACGCCGACACCTCCTCATCTCCACCGCTCCCATGTTTTATTTTGTGTTGCCATAAGTTAGTCTCTCTGCATTTCTGCACTGGGCTAATGCTAATGCTAATAATGCTAATGCGAGGATAATAAAATGGCGGCTTCACAAAACTTTTTGGGAGTTTTACGGGGCGTGGTTTGCAATCCACCCAGCCAATTAGACATAGGAACCTTTTTTCTCCAACGAAAGTACCTGCTCTCTAGCAGGGACGGAAAAGGGGGTAAAAAGGTTCTCATTAACTAATTTTAGTTCCGGCTCTTTTTGGTGTGAACGCGACATTTCGGAACTATATCGGAACTAAAGTGGGAAAAGTACTGCGATGTGAACGCGCCTTTTATGTATTGCCCATCGGAATGTGTGGAGAAAGTCTCCCAAGGGGGATGGGAGACTTTTTACTTTTGTTACATTCCGATGGACAATCGGAATTACATGCAGGGCAGCATTGCCGGTCTGAAAGGGTCTCTGGAAATATCAAACATTTAATTAAAGTTTTAAAAACAGTGACAGGTTAAAATCAGAGGTGGAAGAAGTATTCCATTTATTTACCAAGTTAAAACGACGTATTAGAAGCAAATGTCCCGCATTCAAAATTGTCGATAGCCCAAGTGAAAAGTATTATCTGTCACATCCTGGCCCTGGCTGATCGCCTCACTCCCTCACCTGTGTGTTTTCCTTCCCTGTTAATCACCTCAATGAGCCTCAGCTGTCCCTAATCATTACTCCTCTCCTGTGTATTTAGTCTGTGCTGTTGCCTTTGTCATTGCCAGTTCGTCTTGTCTGTCTAGCAGGAGGTGCTCCTAGATACTCTCCTAACGTAAGCTATAGTTCTAGCTGTTTAGCATTTGTACCAACTTAGTTGGTTGTTTTTCGTTGCTTCCAGTCTGTACATTTTTGGATCTTTGCCTGTATTATTTTGCCTTTTGGATTAAACGCTTGACTAAAGACCTTTTTAGCCTGGTTGTGCTCTTGAGTCCTATTTTTGCTCGTGGCCATTCTTGTGCTTGATAGTACGAACTGGCCAGCATGGACTCAGCCGACCAGGATTCTGTGCGGGCTGCTCTTCAGAGTCAAGGGAGGAGGATTTACCACCAAGAGGAGGAACTTACCGGGCTTCGCCAGGACTTAAAGTTGATGGCCGAGAGACAGGAGTCTGTTTTGTCGTCTTTTGGTGGGCAAGTCTGTTATTTGGTCGAAAATATCCAAAAACTATTACTCCAGCCAAGTCCTCCAGCTCCCCCATTGTCTGTTTCCCCAGTGGATCCTACTCCAGTCCAGTCTCCAACTCCGACCCTGTCTCCTCACCTCTCCCGACCAGAGCGTTTTTCTGGGGATTCCGGTGATTGTCAGGCTTTCCTGGCTCAGTGCGGCCTCCACTTTGAGCTGCAGGCTGCATGCTACCCATCTGAGCGCTCAAGGGTGGCATACATTATCTCCCACCTTTCTGGCCGAGCTGAGGCTTGGGCGACGGCAGAGTGGGTGCGAAGGTCTCCTGTTTGTGACTCCCTCGATCTCTTCTCTGAGACCTTCACCAAGATCTTCCAGCACATCCCACCTGGGCGGGGCAGCCAGAGCACTCGTTGGATTGCGCCAGGGCAGCGGACAGTGACTGGAACCAATCAGCATTGTTTGATGCTTTCCTTTATGGATTGTCCGGCATATTAAAGGATCAGTTGGCTCCTCTTGAGCTTCCAGCTGATTTGGACTCCCTAATTTCATTGACTATTAAGATTGACAAGCGACTGATAGAGAGGGAGCGAGAGAGAGACACTGCGATTCCCTACATCCTTTCCTCAAGTATAGAAGTACAGATACTCGTGTTTAAAAATACTCTGGTGAAAGTAGAAATACTGACTAAACTTCTTTGCTCAAGTAAAAGTAAAGAGGGCTTTGAAATGTACTTCAGTAGAAAGTACCCATAACTAGCAGCTGTTTTAAAGAGTACCTGACCTCCCTTTATATTAATAGAACAATAATGTCATTGTTAGCTAATGAATGTTTCCATGCTGAACAACGGCAACATGACAACGTTTCCATTGGTCCCTCTTCTTTAGAGAAGACCAGGAAATGATGGATACACGGATCGTGTTCAAATCAATAGGCACGCAATGACTCTAAAGAATAATGATCACGCATCAAACACACATTCAGACTAAAGGAACCAGCTGTTTGGAAAATGTAAGAAGTAGAAAGTACAGGTATTTGTGTTCAAAATGTAAGAAGTAGAAAGTACAGGTATTTGAGTTCAAAATGTAAGAAGTAGAAAGTACAGGTATATGTAAGAAGTCAAAGTAGTCAGAAAAACAAGTAGTGGAGTAAAGTACTGATACCAGAAACATGTACTTGAGTACAGTAACAAAGTATGTGTACTCCAATACTTCCCACCTCTGCAGTTCAATCATCTATCTTGAGACTTTCATCTATGCTTCATTCGGCAAGGATTTGATCCCAGGCCATGAAATATGACTGCCTGTTGCTTTTCTAACTAGGTTTTGACAGGTGCTAGTTTATTATTATTATTATTATCATATATAAAAGGTCCAGCCTTTTATACACTCAGGTCTTTACACTGGCTTCTTGTCTGTCAGTGAACTGATTTTTAAATACTGCTGCTGGTTTGAAAAGCATTGAATGGTTTATTGTGATCTCCTGCTACATTACAAACATGGAGCAGTTCAGTTATTAAGCTCCAAATATCTGGAACAAACTACATGAAACCTTATGGTCCTTTTTAAATCAAGACTTTCATATCTCACAATATATAACATGTATTTTATATGAGCTTGTTTTATGTTTATTGTATTCTCTTTGACTGTTTTCTAAATGCCATTTCATAATGTGTTTCTGCTGCACTCTTTTTTAAATGTTGTTCATGTTTGTAGAGCACCCTGTGTTGAAAGGTGACCGTTAGTCCGCTCTCCACACCTCACCTGTTATTTAGTCACGTGTTTTCTCTCGGGGGGTCACAGAATATAACGGATGACATAACTAATCACATCTGTTAGCATTAGCAGCGTGTTCACCATAAGCCTTTTTAATCGCTTTCAGACACCACATCTAACCGTTAACTGACAACACCTAAAGTAAAAAGTGACATTACCTGTTAGAAAACCTCCACGGTGAGTCGATAGGCTTTAAAAGTGAATTAAGGGACGTTACAGAGCTCAGATTATAATGTTTTACTTGTTAGCTGTTAGCAGCAAATCGATGCTCCTGTTTCTACGGTAACATGACGTCATCACGCTGCCAGGACGCACAGACTTTTACCTCATTCTTTTTTTTAATGCAATAAGATAATGGACATTTAAAAGTAGGATATTATTTACATATAAAGGCAGTTGGCATCGAGACATAACAAATACAAATATGGGTCATTCCAGAATTGGAGGACAATTTAGACACCAACATTTTTGAAAAATTAACCTTTTATTTAGGAAAAACAGATAATAAACCATCAAAAAAAGTGATTTGCCCAGCTAGGCATCAAATTAATATTTTCCAATGAAGAATTACCCCTGCTACTCTAATTATAGTAACAGGGTTGAAAATCAATGCTAATTTGAGCTTTAATCTCAGGAATTATTGCTAGATGTAGCATGTAATGCTACTTTCAAGGCAAGGACAAACTTGGATATCTAATGAAAGAAAGATAACTTTGAAATGAATATGCTTTATTCTGATAATATCAGTAACAGGGTTGAGTGGGTCAGAGTGCCACACTCTTTTAAGACTGAAAAGATTGTAAAAATATGAAAAATAAAAGAGAGGACTTAGTTTTGGTCTACCCATGGCACTATCACATGGCTTGCTGATGTCACTTCCACTGTGTCATCTGATTTACAGTTTTTTCACTTCCTGTGCCAATCTAAAAAGGTTTGGGTAACAGGGTTGAACGCATGTTGAGGGACACACCTTCTGTGCGAAATTACTGTTATCTGCCATTTTCTTAATCTCTTTCATTTTTTGTAAAGCACTTTGAATTGCCTTGTGTTGAAAAGTGCTATATAAATAAACTTGCCTTGCCTTGCCTTATCTAAAATATGTTTATGATTTAACAAATTGATTTTACCATTACAAGAGACATATATCAATAGAATAATACCAACAAAAAGTAAATAAAATCCCTATTTTAAATGTTATATTTGACATGCAAGTTGGTCACCAAGAAGCGGGGACAAGAGAAAAATGCCATTTTAGGGGATGTTCGAGAGCTATTTGATCATTTAAATAATATTTTGAAACCACTTTTTCTACAACTTTATATACATTTTGTCTCAAGACAAGTATGTTTAACACAACAAGTGCATGTTTTAGCATTTTGGGCATGGATTATTAGTTTTTTTTATATGGGGGACATGAAATGTCCTCCAATTCTGGAATGACCCATATACATTCAATTTAAAATAGCTTTATTCTTATTATTACTTACTTATTACAGCTAACCAATCAGAGCAGATGAGAAAAGTATGATTAAAATAAAGAGCTTTTTGATCATTAAAGCATGGAGACATGTCACACAGTAAATACTAATATACTCCTGAAAAAGATGAATAAATTACTGAAGCTCATATTTGATTTACTTACTCCGTTTATTCAATTGTATTAGTCATTATTACAACACATAATCACACTCAGCAGCAACCACTGTTCTTATGTATTTCTTCATTAGTCGTGACTTCCACCTGCTCATAACTCATATTTTATGATTCCCATTTAGCTCAGGATTTCCTTCCTGCTGAAATGCTTCTTTAAACTTCAACACAAACATTCAGTTTCTGCATTCAGGAGGTCGAATCTGTCTAAAGTAGGTATAGAAAGAAAGTAAACATTAGGGACATTATCTTTATTGCACAAAATATGTAAGATATCTAAGTGTCTTAATAGCTTGGGTGATTCATCTGTTTTGAATCAGAGGCAACGGTATCGTCAATTATCTCAGGTGTTATCGTCAGGATTTATTTTTTGCAGTTTAGTCTATATATATTTTTTAAAGAATTTAATAATCCCTGCACACAGGGGCAAACACTGCGGAGCTGCCTGCAGATGATGGCACTGGATTAAAGTTAAACACACATATTACATTCTTACTCAATGGTCTTTATTTCGTCCAGGACATGGAGATGATGGCTGGGTTTTTGTCCACATATTTAGAGGCTCTGCGCCTCCTGCGAGAGCGAGGTTTGCAGGTCTGTGGGAGAGACAGGAGCGTTACTTTATGGACAGATTTAAATATTTAAAACACTGTTTGTATACCAAGTATGTAAGGCATAAACACAACCGAGACACTCTTAACAAAACCTACAGCTTTTCTTTAATGTGTTCTTCAAGTAATACAAATAAGTTAGCTTGGATAACCTCAGTTAGCTTAAGTAAGTAATATAGCTTTGGTAGCTAAAGAAGGTTACCTGAAGTAATAACATTGATTGATTGATACATCTTATTTCGAACAAGTACAATTAATCATTACAAATAAAATGTTGCAGTGCATAGTCATGTAAGAGAAATCAAAACAAAAAATGACATTTACAACAACAGCATTAGCAACATCAACAGTCCCACATCTAGTGTTCGAAAAGGAGTGAGAATAAGTATAATTTATTTAATCTCACCCCCTTGTCCCTAAATGATTTATTTATAATCTGCAATAATTATCATTATTATTATTAATCTGCTTTAACTGTTGATTGACATATATACACATGTGTAAATACACACACACACACACACACACACACACACACACACACACACACCACACACACACACACACACACACACACACCACACACACACACACACACACACACACACACACACACACACACACACACACACACACACACACACACACCACACACACACACACACACACACACACACACACACACACACACACACACACACACACACACACACACACACACACACAGACATAGTCAAACACCTTCCCCATCCCTGTACCTCGAGAAAATAATTTCTCTGTATTTCCTCTTGAACTGGTTAATGTCTGGACATCGCTTTAGCTCCACGTTCACACTGTTCCATAGTCTCACTCCACAGGTTAGGGTTAATGTCTGGACATCGCTTTAGCTCCACGTTCACACTGTTCCATAGTCTCACTCCACAGGTTAGGGTTAATGTCTGGACATCGCTTTAGCTCCAAGTTCACACTGTTCATAGTCTGACTCCACAGGTTAGGGTTAATGTCTGGACATGGCTTTAGCTCCACGTTCACACTGTTCCATAGTCTCTCACTCCACAGGTTAGGGTTAATGTCTGGACATGGCTTTAGCTCCACGTTCACAACTGTTCCATAGTCTGACTCCACAGGTTAGGGTTAATGTCTGGACATGGCTTTAGCTCCACGTTCACACTGTTCCATAGTCTGACTCCACAGGTTAGGGTTAATGTCTGGACATGGCTTTAGCTCCACGTTCACACTGTTCCATAGTCTCACTCCACAGGTTAGGGTTAATGTCTGGACATCGCTTTAGCTCCACGTTCACACTGTTCCATAGTCTCACTCCACAGGCTGAGATACAAAAAGTTCTTCTGGTTGTACGGACCCTATGAATTTAGAATTGAAATTGTTTCCTTGAACTATATCCCCCCACTCGTTGAGTGAATACTTTTTGGATGTTTCCTGGTAAAATGTTATTATTTGCCTTAAACATGATTTGTGCCGTTTGGAATTCTACCAGGTCTGTACATTTTAACAATTTTGACTGGAGGAATAATTCGTTAAGGAAGTTAGCTTAGACAACCTAAGGATAGCTTGAGTAGCTACAGTTAGCTTGAGTATCTACAGTTAGCTTGAGTAACCAAAGTAAGTTATTAAAGAAATGACATCAAGTATTTTAACTTAAATAACCAAAGTTAGCTTGAATAACCTAAATTAGCTTAAATAACCTAAATTAGCTTAAGTAAGTTAGCTTTAGTAGCTAAAGTTAGCTTTTGTAACAAAGTAAGTTACCTGAAGTAATACAAATAAATTAGCTTGGATAACCTCAGTTAGCTTAAATAACCTCAGTTAGCTTTGACCAATAGGGTGCCTTAAAAATAACCATTATCAAGATGCTAGTTTAGCATGAGCCTCAGATTGCTAACAGTAGGCTATCAAATAGGTTACTCTATTTTCTTCTTCTGAGATGCAGAACTTCATCTAAGTAAAAAACATTAGATTGTAATTGTGTTTCTAGTCTCTTCTTACCGGCTGGCAGGAGTTTCCCATCCTGACGCACAGCTCCAGTTTGCAGTGCAGGAAGATTTCTCTGTTTCCTCCGTTGAACTCGAACATGTTTAAAGAGAAAACGTTGGAGGTTCCCTGTCCGTTTCCACTCAGTCTCACCGTCTCATCGTTAGCGTTCGGGCATCTGTTGAGGAACAGGAACACAGACATCATGACTACATGTTCAGCAGCAGACCTTTCTTATGATGCCCCAAACATAATATGTAAAGCATCAGGATGTTCTGAATCTGCAGTCTGCATTTCTGGCTATTACTATTATGACCCACAACCCTCTGATTTACACTTCCTGTCCAACCCAGTCTCACGGCATTTCGTGTTATAGTCACGACATTTAATCTATTGATTCGTGTTCACCAACAAGATGTTCCCCTTTTTTTCGTGTCACACAGAACGATTTTAAAAGCATTGTATTTCTATTGGTAGTATGTTTCGTGCCTGCACCACGTCTTTTTGTCCGGTCGGGTCTTGGAAGACCGGAAGCTGTGGGGTTCATAAAAACATGTTCTTACTAAATATCAAGCCACAATTATTGTTTTTAATTTTAAATCGTATAATGTCGGACTTTTTTTGCCGTCCGGGAGGAAAATAAATGGCTCAGAGCCTCAGAATACTGAAATCTGCATTTTTTGAAAATATTTTTTTCCTTCTAATTTGTTATTATTTTCTAAATAACACACAATTATCCTTGTTTTTATTTATTTGTGTAATTCTATAATCTCGGGCTTTTTTGGCGTCCGTCAGGAACTGAATTTCAAAATAAAATAGCCGGAAACAGACGTTGGCCTATAAGGGACATTTTGAGCATCATTGCGATACACAGCCACTGAACTGATTACCCAAGATCCTCAGCTATGGTTTAAGCTCGGTGATTGGATGTTTTAGCTGCAATGCATGTTGGGATATGGTGTTAATGCAATATGAAATCCAAAAAACATTTCAGAACTACACATGCTCGCTATTGTGTTTCGCAAAATGTGCTATGGGACGTCTCTACTGGGAACGTTTTCGTTTTTCCCACAATTAGAAGTTGCCAGTATTAAACACATTGGTGTTATCAAATGGGCTACAATCCACCGTCTTGGCGAAGACCACACCACACCACCCATAATCACAACAGTCACAGCAAACTCGGTTGCATCACAGCTGGTGGCCAACGGCCGTAACCAACACCCGCCGCCAACCCACAGGAGAACACCACCTGTCCCCGTGCCTCTATGCGCTAGCCGGCATCTCTCTCCCCCCGCACATCAGACGACTAGGTATCGCTCAAGATGAACGGAGAACACAGGAGACAGACATCAGACACCCCTTGCATGGCCACGTAGCACCCCCACGCAGGCTCCGATCCAGAGCCAGTTTTGTGCAGACAGTCCTGCCCCTCCAGACAACTAAACAAGCAGCAAGGACCAACATCTGGGAAGATGAATGGCAAATAAATGACACACAAGCTCTTGAATGGCTGGACAGAGGAATCACACCAACGGAAAGCCTCGCTAGTGGCCACAACCTTGGCTGGACAACCTGGAAGTCACTTGAGAGACTGCGTGTGGAACAGGGGAGGTGCAAGCACTGATGAAAGTGTGGAACTACACCACAGAAGACCACGTGCAGCTGTGGATCAGTGCAGACAATGTCCCACCTACTGGAATGTGCCGATGCCCCCCGGTGCAGTCCAGAAGACCTGGCAGAACCTACCCCATCAGCTGTGGCCTGTGCCCGATACTGGCAGAACGACATCTGAGATTGCCACGGACTCGAAGAAGAAGAATCAAATGTAAAACATATAATTAATAAATGGGTGAAAATGGCTTGTGTCCATAATGGGCAGCATTAATATATACCCACATGACAGCGCATCTCTAGGTCGTCCTCAGACGAGCCCTCCATCGTCACTTCCAGTCATCCCGGTTCTCCATACATCTGGCCAGTTCATTGGTACTTTGTGCATTCTTGAGTACGTCAGCGTATGTTGGTGTGGGACGTCCTCGTGACCGATGCTCGTGTGTTGGTTCCCACAGCACCAATTTGCTGGCTGGCAGCTCTTGATGCCTTTGGCAATGTCCTGCTAGTCTCATTCTCCTGGCTGCAATTTTCTCACTCACCCTATTCCCTCTTACAGGATCTTGTTGGTTACATGTACATTCCTGCTGATGTTAAGTAATGCTCACAACATTCTGGTGTAGCATCCGTCTAGAGACTTTTGCAGGGTTGGCTTCAGGGTCCAGCATTCACTGCCATAGAGGAGAACAGACTCTACTGTTGCATAGAAGAAGCTGAGTTTGATTTGACGGGGGAGGTTGGAGTTCCATACACTGGTCATGCCGTTCAGGGCCCTCCATGCAAGTGCTCTCCTCACCTTGAGATCTTGCTCGGTTGAGTTGACCCATGAGCCCAGATACTTGAAGCCCTTGACTTCTTTAAGCACAGTGCCTTCTGTTGTTTTCAGAGGTGGATGTTCCGGTAAGATGTTATAGGTGATAACCTCAGTTTTCTTGGCATTTAGCCAAAGGCCAACCTTGGCACACTCTAACTCCACTCTGTTCAGGAGTTCCTGTGCTTGTTCCACGCTGTCGGAGAGCAGGCTGATGTCGTCCGCATAGTCCAGGTCTGTCAGGACTACTGTGGGGTATCGTCTCGACCTCCTTGGTGTTAGAGTGAAACCAAGATCCTGCACTCGTCCACTGATGGCCTTCCTGAGCGCATAATCCAGGACTATGATGAAGAGGAAGGGGGCTAGGGTGTCCCCTTGCATTACCCCCGCCAGGATGTCAAATTCCTCGCTGTTGCCATCTGGGGTCACCACCTTGGCCCTTGTTCCTGCGTACATGGTCTCTATGGCCCGGAGTAGGTTGGGAGGGACACCGTATGCCTCAAGGATCTTCACCATTGTGCTTCTGTGGATCGAGTCAAATGCCTTTTTGAAGTCGATAAAGCACAGTACAGCAGTCAGGTTATCCTTTTTCACCTCCTCATTCTCCTTAGTGCCAAGATCTGGGCTACGGTGGTTCTCTCCTCTCGAAAGCCATTCTGGTTCTCCCTCAGGTGAGGGTCGATGGCGTGCCGTATCCTGTTCAGTATCATCCGGTTGTAAACCTTTGCGGTGATACATGTCAGGCTGATGCCTCCGTAGTTGTCTGGCTTTGAGAGGTCTCCAGCTTTCGGCACCGGGATGATGTTGGAGAGAGACCATATACCAGGCTGCATGTTGTGCAGTAGAGCGAGGTTGCAAAAGTCTAGGATGCGGTCATCGAGATCACAGTTCTTTAAGACCACCCGGGGTATGCCATCCGGCCCAGCACTTTTGCCCTCTCTCACTGTGGACTTCGCCCTGGCAAGCTCACTGGCTGTGAAGGGACCATCGTCGATGGGCAGGTTCTGGAGGAATGCTGGTATACTTTCCTCAGCTCCATCCGCTGTTGTGCCCAGCAGGCTTTGGAAGTGGTTGAACCAGGTCGTCACCCTCTCCTCTGGGCTGTGTCCCTCAACTTAGTCCTCTTCCGCCCAGTCATCTCATTGATGACCCTCCAGGCCTCCCCATATTGCCTTTCACCTTGCGCTGCCTGCACTCTTCGCACACTCTCCATCAGTTCCTCCCCTTTGATGGTGTCGTAGGTACTGAAGAGAAACTGTTTGGCTTCGTTCAGTACCCCACGTCTCTCCAAGGTTGGTTCACGCTCAAAGTTGAGGCGTGCTTCCTCCACCCTACCCCGTGCCGCTATGACCTCCGGATGTCTGGACCGTAGGGAGGTTCTGGCTCTGTCCAGCACGGGCACACAAAGCCTGGTCGCGTCCTCGTTTGCAACAACGAATCTCCTGTATTCGCTGCTGGGCTCCGCTCCCTTATCCAGCTGCCGAAAGCGCTTCCTAACCTCCTCCGTATACCTGGTTTGAAGGCCAGGGTCGGTTGTGAATGCCTTCCAGTCATGCCGGATCTTGGGGCTTGGCTTGGGGACCCTGAGGCTCAGTCGCACCCTCATGGAGACCATGCGGTGATCAGAGCACACAGAGCTGAACGTGCTGTACGGTTCAGCATTCAGGATGGAGTTCCTCCACTTTTGCCTCACAAGTAGGGATGGGTACCGAGCCTCTGTATTAAACGGGCCCCGGGGCTGAATTATTAAAGACCGTGGTACCGTTAAGCTCCGACGTTATCGGTCTTTTTATCGGTACTGGAGACATGTAAAACATATATGTTGTATATATATATATATATATATATATATATAATGTTTGTCTTTCTAGTAGCTCTGTAGCCCCGTCCACGAGTAACGTTTCCACGTCAGGTGTTATGTATGCTAGCAGCAACACACGGAGTTAACTACATTATAAAAACATGGGTTAATGATTAGAGGTAACTGAGTTATTTATTTTTGTTTCAGCTATTCTGTCATCAGATTATTTAATAAGATTTGTTAAAGCATTGTTGTTTCTTTTGAAGTGAAATATTATTAATTTTATTTAAATAAAAAGCTAGTTAGTTTTGTTCACAATTTGTTTAGTTAGTTTCCCTTATTTTTTTTCTCCAAAAGAACCGATAAGAGTACCGTTAAAAGTAGTAGTACCGTTAAAACCTTAACGATACCCATCCCTACTCACAAGTATGTAGTCCAGGGGTCACCAACCTTTTTTAGGGTGAGGGCTACTTTAAAAAATGAAACAAGTCGGGGGGCTACTTTTACTCCTCTTTTTTGTTTTTTGCAGTGTATATATTTAGCACATTTTAACATTATTATATGGTTACCTTTAACCTTTGTGTGCTGTTTGGGTCTGTGGGACCAGTTTGCAGTGTTTACTAAAAGAACATGAATGCAATTTAATTATTTTTAACTGCTTTATTTGGGGGTGGACGGGTCTCACCTCCTCTAGGGGGGTCCGGGGGCATGCTCCCCGGGGAAGATGTTTTTTTACATGTTGAAGTGAAATGCATCAATCTGGTGCACTTTGAGCACACAATGAATTTATGGATACATTTCTCAACACTCATATGAAAGGGAGCTGTATACTTTTCAATAATCCAAACATCTTTAGAATATGATCACAACCAATAACAAATCATTTCAACTGGTTTATTCTTATCTTACCTAGTTAGTATTCTTTCTTTTTATTTATGCATATTTTACTAATCACTCCCCTTTTAAACTGTTTTTTTTTTTTTACTGTCCTATAGTACACATTGGAATGATTTCTTACTTTATCTATATTAAATAGAAAAAGGTGTGCTCTCCCTAGCTCTCTCGCTCTCTCTCTCTCCCTCTCCCTCCCTCGCTCTCTCTGTCTCGCTCGCTCACAGAGGCTGTGTGCTCCTCCTTGGCGATGACGGCTTGCGTTAAAAAATAATAATAAACATATTTGTAAAAAACAAGTTGTGGGAGCAGCTGTAGTTGGAGCAGTCGTTGTTGGGGCCACAGTTGTTGGAGCAGCAGTTGTAGGAGCAACTGTAGTTGGGGCTGCAGTTGTTGGAGCGGCTGTAGTGGGAGCAGCTGTAGTTTGGGCTGCAGTAGTTGGAGTAGCAGTAGTTGGGGCGGCTGTTGTGGGAGCAGCAGTAGTTGGGGCCACAGTTGTGGGAACAGCTGTAGTTGGAGCAGTAGTAGTTGGGGCCACAGTTGTTGGAGCAGCAGTTGTAGGAGCAACAGTAGTTGGAGCAGCTGTAGTGGGAACGGCAGTTGTTGGGGCCACAGTTGTGGGAGCAGCTGTAGTTGGAGCAGTAGTTGTTGGGGCCACAGTTGTTGGAGCAGCAGTTGTAGGAGCAACTGTAGTTGGGGCTGCAGTTGTTGGAGCAGCTGTAGTGGGAGCAGCTGTAGTGGGAGCAGCAGTAGTTGGAGCAGCTGTAGTTTGGGCTGCAGTAGTTGGGGCCACAGTTGTTGGAGCAGCAGTTGTTGGAGCAGCAGTTGTAGGAGCAACTGTAGTTGGGGCTGCAGCTGTTGGAGCGGCTGTAGTGGGAGCAGCTGGAGTTTGGGCTGTAGTAGTTGGAGTAACAGTAGTTGGGGCGGCTGTAGTTGGAGCAGTAGTAGTTGGGGCCACAGTTGTGGGAACAGCTGTAGTTGGAGCAGTAGTAGTTGGGGCCCCAGTTGTGGGAGCAGCTGTAGTTGGAGCAGTAGTAGTTGGGGCCACAGTTGTGGGAACAGCTGTAGTTTGAGCTGCAGTAGTTGGAGCCACAGTAGTTGGAGCAGCAGTTGTAGGAGCAACTGTAGTTGGTGCTGCAGTTGTTGGAGCAGCTGTAGTGGGAGCAGCAGTAGTTGGAGCAGCTGTAGTTTGGGCTGCAGTAGTTGGGGCCACAGTTGTGGGAGCAGCTGTAGTTCGAGCTGCAGTAGTTGGGACTGCAGTTGTCTGAGCGGCTGTAGTGGAAGCAGCTGTAGGTTGGGGCCACAGTTGTTGGAGCAGCAGTTGTAGGAGCAACTGTAGTTGGGTCTGCAGTTGTTGGAGCGGCTGTAGTGGGAGCAGCTGTAGTAGTTGGAGCAGCTGTAGTTTGGGCTGCAGTAGTTGGAGTAGCAGTAGTTCGGGTGGCTGTTGTGGGAGCAGCAGTAGTTGGGGCCACAGTTGTTTGAGCAGCAGTTGTAGGAGCAACTGTAGTTGGGGCTGCAGTTGTTGGAGCAGCTGTAGTTGGAGCAGCTGTAGTTTGGGCTCCCGTAGTTGGAGTAGCTGTAGTTGGAGCAGCAGTAGTTGGGGCCACAGTTGTTGGAGCAGCTGTAGTTGGGGCCACAGTTGTTGGAGCAGCAGTTGTAGGAGCAACTGTAGTTGGGGCTGCAGTTGTTGGAGCGGCTGTAGTGGGAGCAGCTGTAGTGGGAGCAGCAGTAGTTGGAGCAGCTGTAGTTTGGGCTGCAGTAGTTGGAGTAGCAGTAGTTCGGGTGGCTGTTGTGGGAGCAGCAGTAGTTGGGGCCACAGTTGTTTGAGCAGCAGTTGTAGGAGCAACTGTAGTTGGGGCTGCAGTTGTTGGAGCAGCTGTAGTTGGAGCAGCTGTAGTTTGGGCTCCCGTAGTTGGAGTAGCTGTAGTTGGAGCAGTAGTAGTTGGGGCCACAGTTGTGGGAGCAGCTGTAGTGGGAGCAGCTGTAGTGGGAGCAGCAGTAGTTGGAGCAGCTGTAGTTTGGGCTGCAGTAGTTGGGGCCACAGTTGTTGGAGCAGCAGTTGTAGGAGCAACTGTAGTTGGGGCTGCAGCTGTTGGAGCGGCTGTAGTGGGAGCAGCTGTAGTTTGGGCTGTAGTAGTTGGAGTAGCAGTAGTTGGGGCGGCTGTTGTGGGAGCAGCAGTAGTTGGGGCCACAGTTGTGGGAACAGCTGTAGTTGGAGCAGTAGTAGTTGGGGCCCCAGTTGTGGGAGCAGCTGTAGTTGGGGCCACAGTTGTGGGAGCAGCTGTAGTTGGAGCAGTAGTAGTTGGGGCCACAGTTGTGGGAGCAGCTGTAGTTTGAGCTGCAGTAGTTGGAGCCACAGTAGTTGGAGCAGCAGTTGTAGGAGCAACTGTAGTTGGGGCTGCAGTTGTTGGAGCAGCTGTAGTGGGAGCAGCTGTAGTGGGAGCAGCAGCAGTAGTTGGAGCAGCTGTAGTTTGGGCTGCAGTAGTTGGAGTAGCAGTAGTTCGGGTGGCTGTTGTGGGAGCAGCAGTAGTTGGGGCTGCAGTTGTGTGAGCAGCAGTAGTTGGGGCCACAGTTGTTGGAGCAGCAGTTGTAGGAGCAACTGTAGTTGGGGCTGCAGTTGTTGGAGCGGCTGTAGTGGGAGCAGCTGTAGTGGGAGCAGCAGCAGTAGTTGGAGCAGCTGTAGTTTGGGCTGCAGTAGTTGGAGTAGCAGTAGTTCGGGTGGCTGTTGTGGGAGCAGCAGTAGTTGGGGCTGCAGTTGTGTGAGCAGCAGTAGTTGGAGCCACAGTTGTTTGAGCAGCAGTTGTAGGAGCAACTGTAGTTGGGGCTGCAGTTGTTGGAGCAATTGTAGTTGGGGCTGCAGTTGTTGGAGCAGCTGTAGTGGGAGCAACAGTAGTTGGAGCAGCTGTAGTTTGGGCTCCAGTAGTTGGAGTAGCTGTAGTTGGAGCAGTAGTAGTTGGGGCCACAGTTGTGGGAGCAGCTGTATTTTGAGCTGCAGTAGTTGGGACTGCAGTTGTCTGAGCGGCTGTAGTGGAAGCAGCTGTAGTTGGGGCTGCAGTTGCTGGAGCAGAAGTTGTAGGAGCAACTGTAGTTGGGGCTGCAGTTGTTGGAGCGGCTGTAGTGGGAGAGGCTGTAGTGGGAACGGCAGTTGTTGGGGCCACAGTTGTGGGAGCAGCTGTAGTTGGAGCAGTAGTAGTTGGGGCCACAGTTGTGGGAGCAGCTGTAGTTTGAGCTGCAGTAGTTGGGACTGCAGTTGTCTGAGCGGCTGTAGTGGAAGCAGCTGTAGTTGGGGCTGCAGTTGCTGGAGCAGAAGTTGTAGGGGCAGCAGTAGTTGGAGAGGCTGTAGTGGGAACGGCAGTTGTTGGGGCCACAGTTGTGGGAGCAGCTGTAGTTGGAGCAGTAGTAGTTGGGGCCACAGTTGTTGGAGCAGCAGTTGTAGGAGCAACTGTAGTTGTGGCTGCAGTTGTTGGAGCGGCTGTAGTGGGAGCAGCAGCAGTAGTTGGAGCAGCTGTAGTTTGGGCTGCAGTAGTTGGAGTAGCAGTAGTTCGGGTGGCTGTTGTGGGAGCAGCAGTAGTTGGGGCTGCAGTTGTGTGAGCAGCAGTAGTTGGAGCCACAGTTGTTTGAGCAGCAGTTGTAGGAGCAACTGTAGTTGGGGCTGCAGTTGTTGGAGCAATTGTAGTTGGGGCTGCAGTTGTTGGAGCAGCTGTAGTGGGAGCAACAGTAGTTGGAGCAGCTGTAGTTTGGGGCTCCAGTAGTTGGAGTAGCTGTAGTTGGAGCAGTAGTAGTTGGGGCCACAGTTGTGGGAGCAGCTGTAGTTTGAGCTGCAGTAGTTGGGACTGCAGTTGTCTGAGCGGCTGTAGTGGAAGCAGCTGTAGTTGGGGCTGCAGTTGCTGGAGCAGAAGTTGTAGGAGCAACTGTAGTTGGGGCTGCAGTTGTTGGAGCGGCTGTAGTGGGAGAGGCAGTAGTGGGAACGGCAGTTGTTGGGGCCACAGTTGTGGGAGCAGCTGTAGTTGGAGCAGTAGTTGTTGGGGCCACAGTTGTGGGAACAGCTGTAGTTGGAGCAGTAGTTGTAGGATTAACTGTAGTTGTTGCTGCAGTTGTTGGAGCAGCTGTAGTGGGAGCAGCAGTAGTTGGAGCAGCTGTAGTTTGGGCTGCAGTAGTTGGGGCCACAGTTGTTGGAGCAGCAGTTGTAGGAGCAACTGTAGTTGGGGCGGCTGTAGTGGGAGCAGCTGTAGTGGGAGCAGCAGCAGTAGTGGAAGCAGCTGTAGTTGGGGCCACAGTTGTTGGAGCAGCAGTTGTAGGAGCAACTGTAGTTGGGGCTGCAGTTGTTGGAGCGGCTGTAGTTTGGGCTCCAGTAGTTGGAGTAGCTGTAGTTGGAGCAGTAGTAGTAGTTGGAGCAGCTGTAGTTTGGGCTGCAGTAGTTGGAGTAGCAGTAGTTCGGGTGGCTGTTGTGGGAGCAGCAGTAGTTGGGGCTGCAGTTGTGTGAGCAGCAGTAGTTGGAGCCACAGTTGTTTGAGCAGCAGTTGTAGGAGCAACTGTAGTTGGGGCTGCAGTTGTTGGAGCAGCTGTAGTTGGAGCAGCTGTAGTTTGGGCTCCAGTAGTTGGAGTAGCTGTAGTTGGAGCAGTAGTAGTTGGGGCCACAGTTGTGGGAGCAGCAGTTGTAGGAGCAACTGTAGTTGGGGCTGCAGTTGTTGGAGCAGCTGTAGTGGGAGCAGCTGTAGTGGGAGCAGCTGTAGTGGGAGCAGCAGTAGTTGGAGCAGCTGTAGTTTGGGCTGCAGTAGTTGGGGCCACAGTTGTTGGAGCAGCAGTTGTAGGAGCAACTGTAGTTGGGGCTGCAGCTGTTGGAGCGGCTGTAGTGGGAGCAGCTGTAGTTTGGGCTGCAGTAGTTGGAGTAGCAGTAGTTGGGGCGGCTGTTGTGGGAGCAGCAGTAGTTTGGGGCCACAGTTGTGGGAACAGCTGTAGTTGGAGCAGTAGTAGTTGGGGCCCCAGTTGTGGGGAGCAGCTGTAGTTGGGGCCACAGTTGTGGGAGCAGCTGTAGTTGGAGCAGTAGTAGTTGGGGCCACAGTTGTGGGAGCAGCTGTAGTTTGAGCTGCAGTAGTTGGAGCCACAGTTGTTGGAGCAGCAGTTGTAGGAGCAACTGTAGTTGGGTCTGCAGTTGTTGGAGCGGCTGTAGTGGGAGCAGCTGTAGTGGGAGCAGCAGTAGTTGGAGCAGCTGTAGTTTGGGGCTGCAGTAGTTGGAGTAGCAGTAGTTCGGGTGGCTGTTGTGGGAGCAGCAGTAGTTGGGGCTGCAGTTGTGTGAGCAGCAGTAGTGGAGCAGCAGTTGTAGGAGCAACTGTAGTTGGGGCTGCAGTTGTTGGAGCGGCTGTAGTGGGAGCAGCTGTAGTGGGAGCAGCAGCAGTAGTTGGAGCAGCTTTAGTTGGGCTGCAGTAGTTGGAGTAGCAGTAGTTCGGGTGGCTGTTGTGGGAGCAGCAGTAGTTGGGGCTGCAGTTGTGTGAGCAGCAGTAGTTGGAGCCACAGTTGTTTGAGCAGCAGTTGTAGGAGCAATTGTAGTTGGGGCTGCAGTTGTTGGAGCAATTGTAGTTGGGGCTGCAGTTGTTGGAGCAGCTGTAGTGGCAGCAACAGTAGTTGGAGCAGCTGTAGTTTGGGCTCCAGTAGTTGGAGTAGCTGTAGTTGGAGCAGTAGTAGTTGGGGCCACAGTTGTGGGAGCAGCTGTAGTTTGAGCTGCAGTAGTTGGGACTGCAGTTGTCTGAGCGGCTGTAGTGGAAGCAGCTGTAGTTGGGGCTGCAGTTGCTGGAGCAGAAGTTTTAGGAGCAACTGTAGTTGGGGCTGCAGTTGTTGGAGCGGCTGTAGTGGGAGAGGCTGTAGTGGGAACGGCAGTTGTTGGGGCCACAGTTGTGGGAGCAGCTGTAGTTGGAAGCAGTAGTAGTTGGGGCCACAGTTGTGGGAGCAGCTGTAGTTTGAGCTGCAGTAGTTGGGGCTGCAGTTGTCTGAGCGGCTGTAGTGGAAGCAGCTGTAGTTGGGGCTGCAGTTGCTGGAGCAAAAGTTGTAGGGGCAGCAGTAGTTGGAGAGGCTGTAGTGGGAACGGCAGTTGTTGGGGCCACAGTTGTGGGAGCAGCTGTAGTTGGAGCAGTAGTAGTTGGGCCACAGTTGTTGGAGCAGCAGTTGTAGGAGCAACTGTAGTTGGGGCTGCAGTTGTTGGAGCGGCTGTAGTGGGAGCAGCTGTAGTAGTTGGAGCAGCTGTAGTTTGGGCTGCAGTAGTTCGGGTGGCTGTTGTGGGAGCAGCAGTAGTTGGGGCTGCAGTTGTGTGAGCAGCAGTAGTTGGAGCCACAGTTGTTTTGAGCAGGAGTTGGTAGGAGCATTGTAGTGGGGGCTGCAAGTTGTAGGAGCAACTGTAGTTAGGGCTGCAGTTGTTGGAGCAGCTGTAGTTTGGGCTGCAGTAGTTGGAGCAGTAGTAGTTGGGGCCACAGTTGTGGGAGCAGCTGTAGTTTGAGCTGCAGTAGTTGGGACTGCAGTTGTCTGAGCGGCTGTAGTGGAAGCAGCTGTAGTTGGGGCTGCAGTTGCTGGAGCAAAAGTTGTAGGAGCAACTGTAGTTGGGGGCTGCAGTTGTTGGAGCGGCTGTAGTGGGAGAGGCTGTAGTGGGAACGGCAGTTGTTGGGGCCACAGTTGTGGGAGCAGCTGTAGTTGGAGCAGTAGTAGTTGGGGCCACAGTTGTGGGAACAGCTGTAGTTGGAGCAGTAGTAGTTGGGGCCACAGTTGTGGGAACAGCTGTAGTT
>NW_022991896.1:151607-245757 GCF_902827175.1 Gymnodraco acuticeps
CTCCCACTACTGCTGCTCCCACAACTGCTGCTCCAACTACTGCTGCTCCCACTACAGCTGCTCCCACTACAGTTGCTCCTACAACTGCTGCTCCCACAACTGCTGCTCCAACTACTGCTGCTCCTACTACAGCTGCTTCCACTACAGCCGCTCAGACAACAGCCGCCCCAACTACTGCTACTCCAACTACAGCTGCTTCCACTACAGCCGCTCAGACAACTACAGTCCCAACTACTGCAGCTCAAACTACAGCTGCTCCAATTACTGCTGCTCCTACTACAGCTGTTCCAACAACTGCTGCTCAAACAACTGTGGCCCCAACTATTACTGCTCCAACTACAGCTGCTCCCACAACTGCGGTCCCAACTACTGCAGCTCAAACTACAGCTGCTCCAGCAACTGTGGCCCCAACTACTGCTACTCCAACTACTGTAGCCCAAACTACAGCTGCTCCAACAACAGCTGCTCCCACAACTGTGGACCTAACAACTGCCGTTCCCACTACAGCCTCTCCAACTACTGCTGCCCCTACAACTTCTGCTCCAGCAACTGCAGCCCCAACTACAGCTGCTTCCACTACAGCCGCTCAGACAACTGCAGCCCCAACTACTGCAGCTCAAACTACTGCTGCTCCCACAACAGCCGCCCCAACTACTGCTACTCCAAACTATTGCAGCCCAAACTACAGTTGCTCCCACTACAGCCGCTCCAACAGCTGCAGCCCCAACTACAGTTGCTCCTACAACTGCTGCTCCAACTACTGCAGCCCAAACTACAGCTGCTCCAACTACTGTAGCCCAAACTACAGCTGCTCCAACTACTGCTGCTCCCACTACAGCTACTCCCACTACAGCCGCTCCAATAACTGTGGCCCCAACTACTACTGCTCCAATTACTGCAGCCCAAACCACAGCCGCTCAGACAACTGCAGTCCCAACTACTGCAGCTCGAACTACAGCTGCTTCCACAACAGCCGCCCCAACTACTGCTGCTCCAACTACTGCTGCTCCCACTACAGCTGCTCCCACTACAGCCGCTCCAACAAATGCACCCCCAACTACAGTTGCTCCAACAACAACTGTGGCCCCAACTACAGCTGCTCCAACAACTGTGGCCCCAACTACTGCTGCTCCCACAACAGCCGCCCCAACTACTGCTGCTCGAACTACAGCTGCTTCCACTACAGACGCTCGGACAACAGCCGCCCCAACTACTGCTGCTCCAACTACTGCATCCCAAACTACAGCTGCTCCAACTACTGCTGATCCCACTACAGCTGCTTCCACTACAGCCGCTCCCACAATTGTGGCCCCAACTACTACTGCTCCAACTACAGCTGCTCCCACAACTGTGGCCCCAACTACAGCTGCTCCCACAACTGTGGCCCCAACTACAGCTGCTCCCACAACAGCCGCCCCAACTACTGCCGCTCCAACAACTGCCGTTCCCACAACAGCCACCCCAACTACTGCTGCTCCAACTACTGCTGCTCCCACAACAGCCACCCCAACTACTGCTACTCCAACTACTGCAGCCCAAACTACAGCTGCTCCCACTACAGCTGCTCCCACTACAGCTGCTCCAACAACTGCAACCCCAACTACAGTGGCCCCAACTACTACTGCTCCAACTACAGCTGCTTCCACTACAGCCGCTCAGACAACAGACGCCCCAACTAGTGCTACTCCAACTACTGCAGCCCAAACTACAGCTGCTCCCACTACAGCTGCTTCCACTACAGCCGCTCCAACAACTGCAGACCCAACTACAGCTGCTCCTACAACTGCTGCTCCAACAACTGTGGCCCCAACTACTGCAGCCCAAACTACAGCTGCTCCCACTACAGCCGCTCCAACAGCTGCAGCCCCAACTACAGTTGCTCCT
Organism: Gymnodraco acuticeps; assembly: GCF_902827175.1. Classification (NCBI taxonomy): domain Eukaryota; kingdom Metazoa; phylum Chordata; class Actinopteri; order Perciformes; family Bathydraconidae; genus Gymnodraco; species Gymnodraco acuticeps. Next base: position 153,492 of record NW_022991896.1, read on the forward strand.
ACAACTGCTGCTCAAACAACTGTGGCCCCAACTACTACTGCTCCAACTACAGCTGCTCCCACAACTGTGGCCCCAACTACTGCAGCCCAAACTACAGCTGCTCCCACTACAGCTGCTCCCACTACAGCCGCTCCAACAGCTGCAGCCCCAACTACAGTTGCTCCTACAACTGCTGCTCCAACAACTGTGGCCCCAACTACTGCAGCCCAAACTACAGCTGCTCCCACAACTGTGGCCCCAACTACTGCAGCCCAAACTACAGCTGCTCCCACTACAGCTGCTCCCACTACAGCCGCTCCAACAGCTGCAGCCCCAACTACAGTTGCTCCAACAACTGCTGCTCCCACAACTGTGGCCCCAACAACTGCCGTTCCCACTACAGCCTCTCCAACTACTGCTGCCCCTACAACTTCTGCTCCAGCAACTGCAGCCCCAACTACAGCTGCTCCCACTACAGCCGCTCCAACAACTGTGGCCCCAACTACTGCTACTCCAACTACTGCAGCCCAAACTACAGCTGCTCAAACAAATGCATTCCCAACTGCAGTTGCTCCTAAAACTGCTGCTCCAACAACTGTGACCCCAACTACAGCTGCTCCAACAACTGTGGCCCCAACTACTGCTGGTCCCACAACAGCCGCCACAACTACTGCTGCTCGAACTACAGCTGCTTCCACTACAGACGCTCGGACAACTGCAGTCCCAACTACTGCAGCTCGAACTACAGCTGCTCCCACAACTGTGGCCCCAACTACTACTGCTCCAACTACAGCTGCTCCCACAACTGTGGCCCTAACTACTGCTACTCCCACAACAGCCGCCCCAACTACTGAAGCCCAAACTACTGCCGCTCCAACAACTGCCGTTCTCACTACAGCCGCCCCAACTACTGCAGCCCAAACTACAGCTGCTCCAACTACAGCTGCTCCCACAACTGTGGCCCCAACTACTACTGCTCCAACTACAGCTGCTCCCACAACTGTGGCCCTAACTACTGCTACTCCCACAACAGCCGCCCCAACTACTGAAGCCCAAACTACTGCCGCTCCAACAACTGCCGTTCCCACAACAGCCGCCCCAACTACTGCAGCCCCAACTACAGCTGCTCCAACTACAGCTGCTCCCACAACTGTGGCCCCAACTACTACTGCTCCAACTACAGCTGCTCCCACAACTGCCGCTCCAACTACTGCAGCCCAAACTACTACTGCTCCAACTACTGCTGCTCCCACTACAGCTGCTCCCACTACAGCCGCTCCAACAACTGCAGCCCCAACTACAGTTGCTCCTACAACTGCTGCTCCAACAACTTTGGCCCCAACTACAGCCGCTCAGACAACTGCAGTCCCAACTACTGCAGCTCGAACTACAGCTGCTCCCACAACTGTGGCCCCAACTACTACTGCTCCAACTACAGCTGCTCCCACAACTGTGGCCCCAACTACTGCTGCTCCCACAACAGCCGCCCCAACTACTGCCGCTCTAACAAATGCATTCCCAACTGCAGTTGCTCCTAAAACTGCTGCTCCAACAACTGTGGCCCCAACTACATCTGCTCCAACTACTGCTGCTCCCACTACAGCTGCTCCAACAACTGCAGCCCCAACTACAGTTGCTCCTACAACTGCTGCTCAGACTTCTGCAGCTCCAACTACTGCTGCCCCAACTACAGCTGCTCCCACAACTGTGTCCCCAACTACTCCTGCTCCCACAACAGCCGCCCCAACTACTGCTGCTCGAACTACAGCATCCCAAACTACAGCTGCTTCCACTACAGACGCTCGGACAACTGCAGTCCCAACTACTGCAGCTCAAACTACAGCTGCTCCCACAACTGTGGCCCCAACTACTGCCGCTCCAACAACTGCCGTTCCCACTACAGCCTCTCCAACTACTGCTGCCCCTACAACTTCTGCTCCAGCAACTGCAGCCCCAACTACAGCTGCTTCCGCTACAGTCGCTCAGACATCTGCAGCCCCAACTACTGCTGCTCCCACAACTGCAGCCCCAACTACTGCAGCTCCAATTACTGTGGCCCCAACTACAACTGCTCACACTGCAGTCGTTCCAACTACTGCTGCTCCAACAACTGCCGCTCCAACTACGGCCACTCCAACTACTGCAGCCCCAACTACTGCCGCTCCAACAACTGTGGCCCCAATTATTGATGCACCAACTTATGCACCCACAGATGCAGCAACTGATGAACCCACAGACGCACCAACTGATGCGCCAACTGATGCACCAATTAAAGCACCAACTAATGCACCCACAGAGGCACCCACCGACGCACCAACTGATGCACCAACTGATGCATCAACTGTTGCACCAACTGTTGCACCTACTGGTCCTCACATTAAATACGTTGTGTGCTCTGTTACTAGCTCCACTGTCATCGATGTGTTCGACAGAGCGATCTGTGTTTCTGACCGCTGTGTTTACACTCTGATGAAGTCTGAAGGAAGTTCAGATTTCAACCTCATGGCTAGTTTTGGGGAACGACGGCGTACAGATGCGCTTTTGTTGGACCGTTTGATTATATCACTTCCAGGCGTTATGATTAATCTGGAACAAGGTGGAAGAGTTCTGGTAAGCTTTCACAATCCTTCAAAACTCACATTGTATTCATGGGTTGTTAGTTTAAAGGGGACCTATCATGCAAAATGCACTTTTGTATGTATTTTATACATGAATATGTGTCCCCGTGTGTCAGGGAACTCACCAAGTGTCAGAAAACACAACCCTCTCTTTTCCTCCATACCTAAATCTCTAAAAACGGGGCTGCAACGGAGCTGATACAGATTTGAAATGGTTCTGACGTCAGAAACAGGGAGCTCTGCCTATATGGGCAACTCTCCACCTATCAGGGGAATGGGGGGTTGGGCCACGGCCATTGCCGCTCGAAAGCACTGGAGACGCTGTAGTACATATGCCAGGCCTGTAAGTGGCGCTGTAGTCTGCCACAAAAGCAGCGAAGAAGACTTCTCACAGAATCAGCCCTTGCAAAAACAGGGCTGGAAAGAGCAAATAGAGCTAAATGAGGCATGGCTAAAATGCATGATCTGTTTGTGAAGTTTTTTTTTCAAAATACCAGACATGTTTTATAAAGGTATGGCCCTACAATATATTATTCAAATATAGCATGATAGGTCCACTTTAAGCATTGCATGCCAGATGTTACTTTGTGTTGGTGTATTTAAAGGGGACGTACACACATTACAACATCCAAGTGTGAACAAGCGCACACGCAGAGCTAATATATGTGTGTATATGTGTGTGCTTGTGTTGTTTGTAGGTTGATGAGCAGATTCTGACACTCAGCAGCATCGCGCAGCAGCATAACGGCGTGGAGTTCTCCGTGGACCAGAATATAGTAACTGTCGAGTTACCGTCTTACAATATGACCATCTTGTTCGATGGCAACACCGCACATGTGGCAGGTACTGAACACTATATTACAGTTTGAATCAAATAATGCTATCTGTGCTTGTTAGGTTAAAAGTCTTTCATTTCTTCCTCACATCCACCAGGACAAATTGAAGCTATGGAGGGTTTGTGTGGCAGCCTCTCTGATTCCAGCAAGACAACCAGCCTAGCTGCAGAGAAGTCTTATTCCTCCAGCCTCCCTGGGTACTTTTTAGACTGATATAACTTGTTTTTAATAATGAAGTCTTCTTCCTCCAGCCTCCCTGGGTACTTCTTAGTCTGACTGATATTGCCTAATATTGTTTAAAATGTAATGTAATTTGTGTTTCCCTCTAGCTGTGAGATTCAGCACACAGACACAGTCGACAACTCGATCGACTGCAGCCTCGCCACCGACCAGTAAGAGCTGACTGTTATTTGCAACCCAGTCTCACGGCATTTCGTGTTCACCAACACGATTTTTAATCTATTGATTCGTGTTCACCAACACGATTTGCCCCTTTTTTTCGTGTTGCACAGCACGATTTTAAAAGCAATGTATTTCTACTGCCTGCAGCAGGTCTTTTTCTCCGGTCGGGTCGTGGAAGACCGGAAGCTGTGTGGTTCATAAAAACATGTTCTTACTCAATATCAAGCCACAGTTATTGCTTTTATTTGAAATCGTATAATTTCGGACTTTTGTTTCCGTCTGTGAGGAAAATAAATGGCTCAAAGCCTCAGAATACGGAAATCTGTATTTTTAAATATATTTTTCCTTCTAATTCGATATTCTTTTCAAAATAACACACTGTTATTTACTCACCAATAACACACAATTATCCTTGCTTTTATTTATTGGTTTAATTCCATAATCTCTGGCTTTTTTGGTGTCCGTCAGGAACTGAATTTCAAAATAATGTAGCGATCCTGATAGGCTACTCAGGGTGTCACTTAGGCATCCCCCGTCTCTCTGCCAATCATAGAGCTGCACCGTGATGGTGGCTGAGGTGCGGGCCTGTGGTTGGTGGAGCGGACGGGGGAGGGCGGGGAGTTGTGACGTGGACAGTGCTATATCTTGTGGTTGGTTTAGGAAATAAGTGAGTGTGCGGTAGAACCCACGAAGTGTACTTGACCTGTTATCATCTGTCTTCAAACTAGTTATTAAAGCCTAATAACTACAAGCCTGTCTCCGACTCATCTTGGGAACGTTACAATAAAAATAACCGGAAACAGACGTAGGCCTATAAGGGACATTTCGAGCATTATTGCGATTGTCAACATTTCTGAGTTTAGGATGGCCGAAGACACTACACTACCCATAATCCCCAGCTATCGTTTAGGACTACAGTCCCCGTAAGGTTACGCAGAGCGTCAAACAGCTGTGTGAAATGGAACGAAACCACGCCAGACTATCCAAAACTGGAATCGAACGCCCCCCCAGAACTACACATGCTGGCTATTGTGTTTCGCAATATGTTCTATGGGACGTCTCGACTGAACGTTTTCGTTTTCCCCACAATTAGAAGTTGCCAGTATTAAACACATTGGTGTTATCAAATGTAAAACATATAATTAATAAATGGGTGAAAATCGCCTGTGTCCATAATGCGCAGCATTAATACCCACATGACAGCTCATTGTTACTTTTTTATTCTACTCCACTACAATTCAGAGGTTAACCTGGTATTTTTACTCCACTGCATTTTTTTGAGTTACTTTGCAGATTCTGATTAATTATGTGAAATATAAACAACCCTTAAATCAGACTTTAGTTACACCTGAGTAAAATTCAGGTAAGGTGATTGTCAAGTGCCAACAATCAGGAGAGATATTTGATAGTTGGTGCTTGAGAAGACTAAACATGTATCTGCAATTGACATGAATGGAAACGAGTAATAAAGTATATTCATTACTCGTTATTCTCTACTAATAGTTAATTAAAGACTGTATATTATGGCTATTTTGCACATCCCTTTCAAGATTTTCAAAGGTGTATTGACATATAATATACACAACTACGGTGTAGTTATGCAATGAATGAAACACTTGGGTCACAGGTTCCTCAACAGTGCATTACAAGACATCTATCAATATGTGTGTACCTCCACCATTAAACTGTCATATTCTGCACATTTCTTATTCTATCTACATACATAAGAGTATAATTCATATGTATAATATCAGTTAAAATAAGTGCTTCAACATAGTTAACATTGCAGGAAAGCAATATATTAGACGTTAAGTACTTTGTCAGGCTTAATATTTATCTATAGATAGATACCCCCAAAGTTTTTTTCTTATTTAAAAGAAGACCTTAATCTGTTATTTAATGTTTAAATAAAGGTTCATTCGTTTTTCTGTTTTGCACCTCCTCCTATTAATATCTTTGTACATTCTGCACTAAACTGTTTTATTGTAGAGATCACTTAGAGTATCTTCTTGATTTTTTATATTCTATATTTATACTTTCCCCCTATGAAAGTATGTACTCTTAATATTTTTTTAATCAAATAAAACACAATAATTCAATAACGTGCTTTAACCACTAGGCGGTGCACACAAGGTACACACAGCCATAATCACTTTTTATTTATTATTAGTGTAGGACACTTTTGTTTTCGTACAACATCTGAAGATGTGTAGTTTTATTCGTGCTTTCACATAATTTTACAGCATATTGCTATACTATTTCAGACTCAGTATTTACATACATTCAAAGAAAATCAGTAATATCTTTAAAAACTACAGTCCTTTTATATCAGCTGTGCACCGTTATGGTGTAAATATAACCAATCTGTGAATTAGATCAAATGTAAAAGTCAGCCGAATTAGTGTTGATACTGCAAGGAGACGTATTGTGTTTAGAGAAATTGAAGATGTTGTTTAATTGTTGAATATATTTATGATCCACGTCAAGTATTCAGTTTCGGCGGCATTTTCTCAGTTTTTCCAAAGGTCTTCTCATCAGGGCTCTATAAAGAAAGAACTACGGCAGATCTGTAATATACAATGCAGCCGAACCGTGTATTACAATGCCGTTATGTGATGACTTTCAAAGAGAAAAGCAAGAGCGCTCGGAATTAAGTATTATTTTATTCTTTTTAAATGTTTTCCGGATTTCATATCATATAAACACCAAATCCCAGCATGCATTGCGGCTAAAACATCAAATAAACGAGCTTAAAACCATAGCTGAGGATCTTGGGTAATCGCTCGAAATGCCTACGTCTGTTTCCGGTTATTTTTATTTTGAAATTCAGTTCCTGACGGACGCCAAAAAAGCCCGAGATTATGGAATTAAACCAATAAATAAAAGCAAGGATAATTGTGTGTTATTGGTGAGTAAATAACAGTGTGTTATTTTGAAAAGAATAACAAATTAGAAGGAAAAAAAGATTTTAAAAATACAGATTTCAGTATCCTGAGGCTCTGAGCCCCATTTATTTTCCTCACAGACGGCAACAAAAGTCCGAAATTATACGATTTCAAATAAAAGCAATAACTGTGGCTTGATATTGAGTAAGAACATGTTTTTATGAACCACACAGCTTCCGGTCTTCCTCGACCCGACCGGAGAAAAAGACCTGCTGCAGGCAGTAGAAATACATTGCTTTTAAAATCGTGCTGTGCAAAAAAAAAGGGGCAAATCGTGTTGGTGAACACGAATCAATAGATTAAAAATAGTGTTGGTGAACACGAAATGCCGTGAGACTGGGTTGTTATATGAGCAGGGATGTTTCTGACACTGTTCAGAAAACTGATCATTTACCCCAACTCTTCCCCTCTGAACAGCTGTAATCTCCTGAGGCAGGCTCCCTTCTCCGCCTGTCACAACCACACCAATCCAGAGCCGTTCATCACCGCCTGCACAGAAACTTTGTGTAACTACCGTCTAGTTGATGGTGTCGACTGCCAGTTCATGGACGCTTACGCCCAGTCCTGCAGTCTGAAGGCAGACATCACCCTGGAGGACTGGAGGTCATCAACCACCTGCTGTAAGATTTACTTTTACAATCGCCCAGAATCTGATAACAGAACAAAGAAAAAGTAGTTTAAACATTTTGTAGCCAGAGATGTGAAATGTGTGTGTGTGTGTGTGTGTGTGTGTGTGTGTGTGTGTGTGTGTGTGTGTGTGTGTGTGTGTGTTGTGTGTGTGTGTGTGTGTGTGTGTGTGTGTGTGTGTGTGTGTGTGTGTGTGTGTGTGTGTGTGTGTGTGTGGTGTGTGTGTGTGTGTGTGTGTGTGTGTGTGTGTGTGTGTGTGTGTGTGTGTGTGTGTGTGTGTGTGTGTGTGTGTGTGTGTGTGTGTGTGTGTGTGTGTGTGTGTGTGTCGCTGAAGTCCCTGTTTGTCAGCAGCTCTGCAGTGAACATGAGTTCTGTGGAGAGAAAAGGGGGCGTGGCCACTGCCTCTGTCGGGGTGTGTTCGCCTCCAAATACACGCCAACCAACTCTTTAGGTACAGAAACACACAGCAATGACACACAAGAACACAACAACACAGACTATAACAACCCTTGTTGTTAAATACCAACAATGTGCAACATATATATATGCCGTTAATAACTGTGCAATATATACCTGGCTGCTAAATCCTCAACTGTTACAGGATGTGTATTTTGTAAATTGTGTAATTTTTGCACCCAGTAACAATGTTAACGTCCCCTCTGTGGGACTAATAAAGGGATTCTGATGCTGACGTGTAGCTCAACTCTAGCTTCATCAGAAAACATATATTTAGTTTAGTTAGAAACTTCTGATCTTTACTGAAGTGTTGGTGTGTTTGCAGGCGAGCCGGCGGTGTGCAGGGAGGAGTCGGCCTCTGTGACTCTGGCTGGATGTCTTCTGGCTGACAAAGGCATCGATTACTCAGTTTTACACCTGAACGACCCCAACTGCAAGGGCCAAATGGACAACGAGACCCACATGGTGACCTTCGGATTCGACAGCAGCAACATCTGCGGGACGGAGGTCGTGGTGAGTGAACGTATTTAGAAGATTCCTGAATGTCCTCTTCCAATATGAGAGTAACATGATAACAAAGGTATCCCAACTGTAGCTGGGTACATGACAGGATGTCTGATTACCTAGAAGAGCATCAGGACTGTTTGAGGCATATGATAGCGATGTGATTAATATGATGATTCAGCCTCTATGGAGATAGACATATGACAAGCATGCTCATTTCTGACGTGGAGCTAATCTGAAGTAAACATTGAATACTGCTTTCTATTCCTCCATCTTGTGATTGTGTAACTCCCTCTCTTGTATATCAGCATGTGAAGGACACTGTTCAGGAACTACTTGATGCTCTGTATGTGATGACTACTTCCATTCTTGAGAGGATCAGAAATAAATAGATCTGTTTGAAGCTCAAACTGGAGACCATGAGATTTCTCTGTCAGGACTGTTAATGACCACGAGGATAATGTGAGTGCTGTGATTAAATTAACTTAACGTTTTCTTTCACATTGCAGAAAAACAACAGCATGATCCTCTACAAGAACGCCATCATGACGAGGAACATGTCAGAGTACGGCGTGATCACGCGTCACAACCAGATCCAGATCGACTTCTCCTGCCTGTACAAAGAGCCGGAGATCAAGAGTTTCGCCTTCAGGATCAAAGACAGGTGAGCTTCTCCTGGTCCTTAAAGTACCGCAGCTCCAAGCTTCACACCGCTATACTGCGTGTGTTTTTAATAACAAATGTATTTTGGATGGTGGATGTACAGAGATAGTCTTTTGTATTTGTCTTGTAAAATATGACATTCAACGTAAAATAATAATTTGTTTGTATTATTGTTAATAAGTAAGTTCTTTGAAATAAATCAAATTACATGTGTGTGTGTGTGTGTGTGTTCTGCAGCTCTGTGGTGCAGGGGCTGACCTCTGGAGAGTGGAACTACACCCTGCAGATGAGCGCCTACCTGGACCAGAACCTCCTGTATGTCGTGAAGCCAGAGACAGAGCTGCTGCTGAACCAGAGGATCTGGTTAGAGCTGAAGACGGAGGGTTTGGACGAGAACAGAGTCTCCATCGTGACTGACTCCTGCTGGGCCACCAGCCAGTCGTCTCCAAACGGCAGTCTGAGATACGACCTCATCAACAGCGGGTGAGAAATACACAGATCTGAGATAGCATCCAAAACACCTACTTTGTTCGTGAGCCTGTGGAAATATCTAATAAGCAAAATAAAACACCATTTCATTTTTTGTATTTGTTCCGTTCATGGTATGCACAACTTAATGTATAACAATTAGTTACAAACCATGTCTCTATAAACACACCGTACCCGAAAAGAAGCAGGGAGAAGAAAATAATCTGATATTACCTGCCCCTTTCTCAAAATAAATAAATAAATAGAAATAGATGGTCTTTCCTTCATATTTTCAAGGAGGAAAATAAGAGAAACACAAAAACTTTAAACAAATACTTAGTTCCCACTTGACAGTTAACGGAAAGAAACAAAACAACACCAAACATCACATGAACAAGGAAAAGTGCAACTTCTGAGTCCTACTGGACCACGAGGGGACAGGACAACCCAGTCTCACGGCATTTCGTGTTATAGTCACGACATTTAATCTATTGATTCGTGTTCACCAACACGATTTCCCCCTTTTTTTTCGTGTCACACAGAACGATTTCAAAAGCAATGTATTTCTATTCAGGGTGTGTACGGGTGCTGGAAATCCTTGAAAATGCTTGAAATTCTACGAGGTGTTTTCAAGGTTTGAAAAGTGCTTGAATTTTGGGAATGGTGCTTGAATTTGGGATAAAGTGCTTGAAATTGTACATGCTTTACTTCACTTTTTAGGTTAAAAGAAAATAAAGAAGTCAGAGCGCGCTTAATTGCTTCGCTTTTACATAAAACAGCTCTGCTCCGGCCTTCCCGCGCAATGCGCGTGACAGGCAAGTGTTTTTGTTACGTGTGACCTGGGCATTCTGATGAGAGTGATAGACAGAGGATAGTATGCCAGGAGGTTGCAGTTTCAACGAGCGTTGGCTAGCAGAAGACAAATACAAGCCATGACTAAGACGAGGGTCAAGCCCACGAGTAGCCTCCTGCAAAGTTTGCAAAAAATAGCGATGCGAGGACTGAATTTCAAAATAAAATAACCGGAAACAGAGACACACCCACTGAACTGATTACCCAAGATCCTCAGCTATGGTTTAAGCTTGGTGATTGGATTGTTTAGCCGCAATGCACGTTGGGATATGGTGTTAATGCGATATGAAATCCGAAAAACATTTAAAAAAAAAGAAAATAATAATTTATTCCGAGTGTGCTTGCTTTTCTCTTTGAAAGTCATCACATAACGGCATTGTAATACACGGTTCGGCTGCATTAAATATTACACATTTGCCGTAGTTCTTTATTTATAGAGCCCTGATGAGAAGACTTAGACAAACTGGAACTGCCACCGAAACTGAATACGTGACGTGGATCATAATAAATATATCAACAATTAAACATCTTCAATTTCTCTTCACACAAAACGTCTCCTTGCAGTATCAACATTAATTTGGCTGACTTTTATATTTGATCCAATTGGTAGATGGTTATATTTACACCATAACGGTGCACAGCTGATAGAAAGGGACTTGTAGTTTTTAAAGACATTACTGATTTTCTTTGAATTAAAGAATGTAAATACTGAGTTGAAAGAATAGTCAGGGGTTGCGGGTGATGGGAGACACATCTATGGAATCAGAATTTCAATAGCTTACCATTAAATGACACATACCTTTCTGTCTGTGATGTTTTACAAATCAGATATTAATGTGTAGAAGTAAAACAAATTAAATATAGCAATATCCTGTAAAATTATGTGAAAACATGAATAAAACTATACATCTTCAGATGTTATACATACATAAGTGTCCTTCACTAATAATACAAAGTTAATGTTGTTTTTCATTCATAGCATAACTTCAACGTAGTGGTGTATATGATATGTCAATAAACCTTAGAAAATCTTGAAATCTTGAAAGGGATGTGCAAAATAGCCATTATATACAGTCTTTAATCAACTATTAGTAGAGAATAACGAGTAATGAATAAACTTTATAGGGATCTGCAGATAAATGTTTAGTCTTCTCAAGCACCAACTATCAAATATCTCACCTGATCGTTAGTGCTTGACAATCACCTGCCCTGAATTTTACTCAGGTGTAAAATTCTGATTTAAGGGTTGTTTATATTTCACATCATTAATCAGAATCTGCAAAGTAACTAAAATAAATGTAGTGGAGTAAAAATACCAGGTTAACCTCTGAATTGTAGTGGAGTAGAATTACAAAGTAACAATTTGTGTGTGTGCTTGCATGCAGGGCTGTGTGATGCGTAGTGCAGTAGATCTGTGGTAGTAGTGCTTGTAGTTAGTGCATGCTGCTTCTGCTTGCTACTCTGCTTTCAGCTACTGCCGCCGGCTAGCCCTCCTTGCGGAGGGTGAAAAGAGGAGCCGAGTGTGTAAGTCTCCTCCTGCTGGTACAAAGCCGCTCCACCGCCAAGACTTCTGCAGTGCCTCCTCGCGGCCACACACGGTAACTGGGTACCGTGAGGTCCCAGGCTAAACTGTAGGGGATCTCGGAGCAACAGTGGGCCCCAGAGGCAAGGCGCGCAGACCCACCGGTGTGTGGACACGCCCTGGCGCCTGCCAACCACTGTCCCAGCTATGGGCAAATAGCAGGAGCAGATGGGGCTCATAGCCATGGAAGGCAACCTATCTAGGAGAAGGACACTCTGAACTAAAACAAGGACTAAGAGGAGTTGCGCCCCCCAGTCCTTAATCAGCATAGTAATGCCTACCATGAAGAACAAAGTCATCTCAAATCCTATACTTCCAATGGCGGGAGTCCGCAGGAACATCGCAGCGGATGGTGGTGCTGGTCCTCCTTCCGGAGGACAACGTGACCCCAAACCAGCAAGGGAGGGTCCTGTCCGATCACAGCACCCCGTCCAATGCACTCATGCGTTGTCGGAGACCATTCGTAATGGGAACCTTCAATGCATGTACTGTGAGAGAAGAAGCTAGATTGGTAGAACTAGCACACTGTGCTGAGGAACGGGGAGTGGAGATCCTGGGAATCCAGGAACACAGAAGAGTGCACACTGATGACCTGATCGTGTATTGCAGAGTGGAGAGATGCAGGTTCATCACTGCATCTGCGTGGCGAAACGAGGCCCAGGCTGCAACAGGGGGCGTAGGGCTAATGCTGGGTCCTCTGGCGCGTAAGGCTCTCCGTCGGGTTTATCATCACACCGATAGGATCCTTATTGCAGAGTTCTCAGGCCACCCAGTAACAACAGTCATAGTTGTGTACTCACCCACCAACGTGGCACCATCTGAGGAGGTGGAGAAGTTCTATGAGGACCTTGCAACAGCAGTCCGAGATGTCCCAGTGCACAACTTCCTGGCAATCCTGGGTGACTTCAACGCAAGGCTTGGACCAGAGGACGTACCCTACCCATACCACGACTCTACCAACCGCAATGGCGCATACCTCACGGCCCTTCTCATGGAACACGAGTTACTGGCAGGAAAATAACAGGCAAGAGATGGACCTTCCAAGATCGAGCCACAGGTATGCTACGTCAGTTGGACTACATCAGGGGTAGTCAACACGGTACCGCGGGCACTTAGTCGCCCGCGGGAACTTAGTCGCCCGCAGGGGCAACGTGAGTCGCCCGCGGGGCATGTTCTAAAAATAGCTCGCCAAGCAAATCCAAAATGTATAAAATACACAAAACAAAAAAGGAAATGTAATTAAAAGAATCTACCCTATGCATAAACGAAACCTAAATCATAGCGAACTCTATCTACTTACTACAACTCTATATCTATCTAACACCCCTCCTCCCCCCACCCCCACGATGAATATCGACCAATCACGTTCTTGCTTGATTTGCGGGACCAGTGTTGCAGTCGGGAAGAAAAGCAATGTGGAGCGGCAGCTCACCGCTGATTTTTCTTCTGGCAGAATCTACACAACCTATCAGCCCCATTGAACAGCCTATCATGCCAGCCTATACAGCACATGAGGGGCAGAGTTTTACTCTGTGTGTTGCAACTTGCATATTTATTTATTAGACTTGACGCATACACACGCATGGCGTAATTTCCACTGGGGACAGGGGGGACATGTTTTTTACAAATATGTTTATTATTATTTTTTAACGCAAACCGTCATCGCCAAGGAGGAGCACACAGCCTCTGTGAGCGAGCGAGACAGAGAGAGCGAGCGAGCTAGGGAGGGAGGGAGGGGGAGAGAGAGAGAGAGAGGGAGAGAGAGAGCGAGCGAGAGAGCTAGGGAGAGCACACCTTTTTCTATTTAATATAGATAAAGTAAGAAATCATTCCAATGTGTACTATAGGACAGTCAAAAAAAAAAACAGTTTAAAAGGGGAGTGATTAGTAACATATGCATAAATAAAAAGAAAGAATACTAACTAGGTAAGATAAGAATAAACCAGTTTAAATGATTTGTTATTGGTTGTGATCATATTCTAAAGATGATTGGATCATTGAAAAGTATACAGCTCCCTTTCATATGAGTGTTGAGAAATGTATCCATAAATTCATTGTGTGCTCAAAGTGCACCAGATTGATGCATTTCACTTCAACATGTAAAAAAACATCTTCCCCGGGGAGCATGCCCCCGGACCCCCCTAGAGGAGGTGAGACCCGTCCACCCCCAAATAAAGCAGTTAAAAATAATTAAATTGCATTCATGTTCTTTTAGTAAACACTGCAAACTGGTCCCACAGACCCAAACAGCACACAAAGGTTAAAGGTAACCATATAATAATGTTAAAATGTGCTAAATATATACACTGCAAAAAACAAAAAAAGAGGAGTAAAAGTAGCCCCCGACTTGTTTCATTTTTTAAAGTAGCCCTCACCCTAAAAAAGGTTGGTGACCCCTGGACTACATACTTGTGAGTGGGGATGGGTATCGTTAAGGTTTTAACGGTACTACTACTTTTAACGGTACTCTTATCGGTTCTTTTGGAGAAAAAAATAAGGGAAACTAACTAAACAAATTGTGAACAAAACTAACTAGCTTTTTATTTAAATAAAATTAATAATATTTCACTTCAAAAGAAACAACAATGCTTTAACAAATCTTATTAAATAATCTGATGACAGAATAGCTGAAACAAAAATAAATAACTCAGTTACCTCTAATCATTAACCCATGTTTTTATAATGTAGTTAACTCCGTGTGTTGCTGCTAGCATACATAACACCTGACGTGGAAACGTTACTCGTGGACGGGGCTACAGAGCTACTAGAAAGACAGTCGAACCCGGTGCATTTCTCCGTCTGAATGTGGAGCACTTTTGCTAAATGTTTCGACAAATTGCTCGTGTTACCGCCCTTACATGCTAAACTCTTATTGCGCTTTTGGTAATGAGGATTGTCCACATCGAGACGGGTAAAGTTTAACCACACCTTGGAGCGCGTTCTCTCTGCCATCTCCTCCGTGTGTGTGTGTGTGTGTTACTGCATGTAGCAGCTTCGTGTGTGTAAACTGCCCCGCCCCCTCGCACACAGGCGGGGGAGAGAGAGAGATCTCTCGACTGGATTGGTAAAATCGAAAATAATCATAGACGCATTTTGCAGTCTTTTTGCGTATTAGAAACGGAGTTGGCGACACTAAAACTGCAATATAATGTTTGTGTAGCAATAATACATACAACATATATGTTTTACATGTCTCCAGTACCGATAAAAAGACCGATAACGTTGGAGTTTAACGGTACCACGGTCTTTAATAATTCAGCCCCGGGGCCCGTTTAATACAGAGGCTCGGTACCCATCCCTACTTGTGAGGCAAAAGTGGAGGAACTCCATCCTGAATGCTGAACCGTACAGCACGTTCAGCTCTGTGTGCTCTGATCACCACGTGGTCTCCATGAGGGTGCGACTGAGCCTCAGGGTCCCCAAGCCAAGCCCCAAGATCCGGCATGACTGGAAGGCATTCACAACCGACCCTGGCCTTCAAACCAGGTATACGGAGCAGGTTAGGAAGCGCTTTCGGCAGCTGGATAAGGGAGCGGAGCCCAGCAGCGAATACAGGAGATTCGTTGTTGCAAACGAGGACACGACCAGGCTTTGTGTGCCCGTGCTGGACAGAGCCAGAACCTCCCTACGGTCCAGACATCCGGAGGTCATAGCGGCACGGGGTAGGGTGGAGGAAGCACGCCTCAACTTTGAGCGTGAACCAACCTTGGAGAGACGTGGGGTACTGAACGAAGCCAAACAGTTTCTCTTCAGTACCTACGACACCATCAAAGGGGAGGAACTGATGGAGAGTGTGCGAAGAGTGCAGGCAGCGCAAGGTGAAAGGCAATATGGGGAGGCCTGGAGGGTCATCAATGAGATGACTGGGCGGAAGAGGACTAAGGAGGGACAGGTTGAGGGACACAGCCCAGAGGAGAGGGTGACGACCTGGTTCAACCACTTCCAAAGCCTGCTGGGCACAACAGCGGATGGAGCTGAGGAAAGTATACCAGCATTCCTCCAGAACCTGCCCATCGACGATGGTCCCTTCACAGCCAGTGAGCTTGCCAGGGCGAAATCCACAGTGAGAGAGGGCAAAAGTGCTGGGCCGGATGGCATACCCCGGGAGGTCTTAAAGAACTGTGATCTCGATGACCGCATCCTAGACTTTTGCAACCTCGCTCTACTGCACAACATGCAGCCTGGTATATGGTCTCCAACATCACCCCGGTGCCGAAAGCTGGAGACCTCTCAAAGCCAGACAACTACGGAGGCATCAGCCTGACATGTATCACCGCAAAGGTTTACAACCGGATGATACTGAACAGGATACGGCACGCCATCGACCCTCACCTGAGGGAGAACCAGAATGGCTTTCGAGAGGAGAGAACCACCGTAGCCCAGATCTTGGCACTAAGGAGAATGAGGAGGTGAAAAAGGATAACCTGACTGCTGTACTGTGCTTTATCGACTTCAAAAAGGCATTTGACTCGATCCACAGAAGCACAATGGTGAAGATCCTTGAGGCATACGGTGTCCCTCCCAACCTACTCCGGGCCATAGAGACCATGTACGCAGGAACAAGGGCCAAGGTGGTGACCCCAGATGGCAACAGCGAGGAATTTGACATCCTGGCGGGGGTAATGCAAGGGGACACCCTAGCCCCCTTCCTCTTCATCATAGTCCTGGATTATGCGCTCAGGAAGGCCATCAGTGGACGAGTGCAGGATCTTGGCTTCACTCTAACACCAAGGAGGTCGAGACGATACCCCACAGTAGTCCTGACAGACCTGGACTATGCGGACGACATCAGCCTGCTCTCCGACAGCGTGGAACAAGCACAGGAACTCCTGAACAGAGTGGAGTTAGAGTGTGCCAAGGTTGGCCTTTGGCTAAATGCCAAGAAAACTGAGGTTATCACCTATAACATCTTACCGGAACATCCACCTCTGAAAACAACAGAAGGCACTGTGCTTAAAGAACTCAAGGGCTTCAAGTATCTGGGCTCATGGGTCAACTCAACCGAGCAAGATCTCAAGGTGAGGAGAGCACTTGCATGGAGGGCCCTGAACGGCATGACCAGTGTATGGAACTCCAACCTCCCCCGTCAAATCAAACTCAGCTTCTTCTATGCAACAGTAGAGTCTGTTCTCCTCTATGGCAGTGAATGCGGGACCCTGAAGCCAACCCTGCAAAAGTCTCTAGACGGATGCTACACCAGAATGTTGTGAGCAGTACTTAACATCAGCAGGAATGTACATGTAACCAACAAGATCCTGTAAGAGGGAATAGGGTGAGCGAGAAAATTGCAGCCAGGAGAATGAGACTAGCAGGACATTGCCAAAGGCATCAAGAGCTGCCAGCCAGCAAATTGGTGCTGTGGGAACCAACACACGAGCATCGGTCACGAGGACGTCCGACACCAACATACGCTGACGTACTCAAGAATGACGCAGGAGCACAAAGTACCAATGAACTGGCCAGATGTATGGAGAACCGGGATGACTGGAAGTGACAATGGAGGGCTCGTCTGAGGACGACCTAGAGATGCGCTGTCATGTGGGTATATATTAATGCTGCCCATTATGGACACAAGCCATTTTCACCCATTTATTAATTATATGTTTTACATTTGATTCTTCTTCTTCGAGTCCGTGGCAATCTCAGATGTCGTTCTGCCAGTATCGGGCACACGCCACAGCTGATGGGGTATGTTCTGCCAGGTCTTCTGGACTGCACCGGGGGGCATCGGCACATTCCAGTAGGTGGGACATTGTCTGCACTGATCCACAGCTGCACGTGTCTTCTGTGGTGTAGTTCCACACTTTCATCAGTGCTTTGCACCTCCCCTGTTCCACACGCAGTCTCTCAAGTGACTTCCAGGTTGTCCAGCCAAGGTCGTGGCCACTAGCGAGGCTTTCCGTTGGTGTGATTCCTCTGTCCAGCCATTCAAGAGCTTGTGTGTCATTTATTTGCCATTCATCTTCCCAGATGTTGGTCCTTGCTGCTTGTTTAGTTGTCTGGAGGGGCAGGACTGTCTGCACAAAACTGGCTCTGGATCGGAGCCTGCGTGGGGGTGCTACGTGGCCATGCAAGGGGTGTCTGATGTCTGTCTCCTGTGTTCTCCGTTCATCTTGAGCGATACCTAGTCGTCTGATGTGCGGGGGAGAGATGCCGGCTAGCGCATAGAGGCACGGGGACAGGTGGTGTTCTCCTGTGGGTTGGCGGCGGTGTTGGTTACGGCCGTTGGCCACCAGCTGTGATGCAACCGAGTTTGCTCTCCTCTCCTCTTTCTCTGCTTCGATCTCTCAGGCAAAAAGCACTTTCTTTCAAGATAAGATCCAATCTTCCTATTCCAATCCTAAAAAACTATTTTCCATCTTCTCCACCCTCTTGGACCCTCCAAAAGCTCCTCCCCCCTCCTCACTTCTGTCAAGCGACTTTGTTACCCACTTTGAAAAAAAGGTTAATGATATTCGCTCTTCTTTTTCTGACTCACCTTTACTCACCGCTGGGTCACCAGACCTTCCTTCCACCAACACACTAACCTCCTTTTCCCCTCTCTCTCCAAGTGAGGTTCTTACCCTCATTACCTCTGCCCGCCCTACCACCTGTCCTCTGGACCCTATCCCTTCAAACCTCCTTCAGACTATCGCTCCTGATATTCTACCGTCTCTCACCCATTTCATCAACACTTCTCTAACTTCTGGTCACTTTCCAAACAGTCTCAAGGAGGCAAGAGTAAACCCTCTCCTAAAGAAACCCACTCTCAACCCGTCTGATGTTATAAACTACAGGCCTGTCTCTCTCCTCCCGTTCCTGTCTAAATCACTTGAACGCGCTGTCTTTAAACAACTCTCCTGTTATCTCAATCAGAACAACCTTCTGGATCCGCACCAGTCTGGTTTCAAGGCAGGTCACTCCACAGAAACTGCTCTCATTGCTGTCACGGAGGAACTGCACACTGCCAAAACTGCATCCCTCTCCTCTGTCATCATCCTGTTGGACCTGTCTGCTGCATTCGACACGGTGAATCATCAGATCCTCCTTCGCACTCTCCAAAAACTTGGAGTTTCTGGCTCTGCACTTTCCCTCCTCACCTCATACCTGAAAGACCGTACCTACAGGGTGACTTGGAGAGGGTCTGAGTCCGACCCTTGTCAATTAACTACGGGGGTCCCTCAGGGCTCTGTTCTTGGTCCCCTCCTCTTCTCCTTGTACACAAACTCGCTCGGATCAGTCATTAGCCCGCATGGTTTTTCTTACCACTGCTACGCTGACGACACCCAATTAATTCTGTCCTTTCCCCGCTCAGAGACCCAGGTCGTCGCACGCATCTCTGCTTGTCTAGCTGACATCTCTCAGTGGATGTCTGCTCACCACCTCAAGCTCAACCTTGACAAGACTGAGCTGCTCTTCCTCCCGGGAAAAGATTGTCCAACTCTTGACCTGACAATCAACATCGGCACCTCAGTTGTTTCCCCGACTCAGACTGCAAGGAATCTGGGTGTGACCCTAGATAACAACCTGTCCTTCACTGCAAACATCGCTGCTACAACCCGCTGCTGCAGATACACGCTTTACAACATCAGGAAGATACGTCCCCAGCTGACTCAGAAAGCGACTCAGGTTCTGGTCCAGGCTCTCGTCATCTCACGCCTAGACTACTGCAACTCCCTCCTGGCTGGTCTACCTGCATGTGCCATCCGACCTCTGCAGCTCATCCAGAATGCAGCGGCTCGTCTGGTTTTCAACCTTCCTAAATTCTCCCACACCACTCCGCTCCTCCGCTCCCTTCACTGGCTTCCGGTAACTGCTAGAATCCACTTCAAGACACTGGTACTTGCTTACCGTGCTGCGAATGGATCTGGCCCTTCCTACATCCAGGACATGGTTAAACCGTACACCCCAGCGCGTGCACTACGCTCTGCATCAGCCAAACGACTCGTTGCGCCCTCGCTGCGAGGGGGACCCAAGTTCCCATCGGCGAAAACACGTGGGTTTGCTATCCTGGCTCCAAGATGGTGGAATGAGCTCCCCATTGACATCAGGACGGCAGATAGCTTGCACATCTTCCGGCGCAAACTGAAAACTCATCTCTTTCGACTCCACTTCGAGCGTTAGAACGATTAACGAAGCACTTTTATACTAATAAAGGACTGGATTACCTAAAGCCAGTTGAGTAGCACTTGAAATGTTTGGCTCTATGAAACCTGATATACTTATATGATTCTGTTTTCTTCAAGGTTGTGTCTTCCTGGTCGAATGTACTTATTGTAAGTCGCTTTGGACAAAAGCGTCAGCTAAATGCAATGTAATGTAATAATGTAATGTAATGTAATGTAATGTTTGCTGTGACTGTTGTGATTATGGGTGGTGTGGTGTGGTCTTCGCCAAGACGGTGGATTGTAGCCCATTTGATAACACCAATGTGTTTAATACTGGCAACTTCTAATTGTGGGAAAAACGAAAACGTTCCCAGTAGAGACGTCCCATAGCACATTTTGCGAAACACAATAGCGAGCATGTGTAGTTCTGAAATGTTTTTTGGATTTCATATTGCATTAACACCATATCCCAACATGCATTGCAGCTAAAACATCCAATCACCGAGCTTAGCTGAGGATCTTGGGTAATCAGTTCAGTGGCTGTGTATCGCAATGATGCTCAAAATGTCCCTTATAGGCCAACGTCTGTTTCCGGCTATTTTATTTTGAAATTCAGTTCCTGACGGACGCCAAAAAAGCCCGAGATTATAGAATTACACAAATAAATAAAAACAAGGATAATTGTGTGTTATTTAGAAAAGAATAACAAATTAGAAGGAAAAAAATATTTTCAAAAAAATGCAGATTTCAGTATTCTGAGGCTCTGAGCCATTTATTTTCCTCACGGACGGCAAAAAAAGTCCGACATTATACGATTTAAAATTAAAAACAATAATTGTGGCTTGATATTTAGTAAGAACATGTTTTTATGAACCCCACAGCTTCCAGTCTTCCAAGACCCGACCGGACAAAAAGACGTGGTGCAGGCACGAAACATACTACCAATAGAAATGCAATGCTTTTAAAATCGTTCTGTGTGACACGAAAAAAAGGGGAACATCTTGTTGGTGAACACGAATCAATAGATTAAATGTCGTGACTATAACACGAAATGCCGTGAGACTGGGTTGGACAGGAAGTGTAAATCAGAGGGTTGTGGGTCATAATAGTAATAGCCAGAAATGCAGACTGCAGATTCAGAACATCCTGATACTTTACATATTATGTTTGGGGCATCATAAGAAAGGTCTGCTGCTGAACATGTAGTCATGATGTCTGTGTTCCTGTTCCTCAACAGATGCCCGAACGCTAACGATGAGACGGTGAGACTGAGTGGAAACGGACAGGGAACCTCCAACGTTTTCTCTTTAAACATGTTCGAGTTCAACGGAGGAAACAGAGAAATCTTCCTGCACTGCAAACTGGAGCTGTGCGTCAGGATGGGAAACTCCTGCCAGCCGGTAAGAAGAGACTAGAAACACAATTACAATCTAATGTTTTTTACTTAGATGAAGTTCTGCATCTCAGAAGAAGAAAATAGAGTCACCTATTTGATAGCCTACTGTTAGTAATCTGAGGCTCATGCTAAACTAGCATCTTGATAATGGTTATTTTTAAGGCACCCTATTGGTCAAAGCTAACTGAGGTTATTTAAGCTAACTGAGGTTATCCAAGCTAATTTATTTGTATTACTTCAGGTAACTTACTTTGTTACAAAAGCTAACTTTAGCTACTAAAGCTAACTTACTTAAGCTAATTTAGGTTATTTACGCTAACTTTGGTTATTTAAGCTAAAATACTTGATGTCATTTCTTTAATAACTTACTTTGGTTACTCAAGCTAACTGTAGATACTCAAGCTAACTGTAGCTACTCAAGCTATCCTTAGGTTGTCTAAGCTAACTTCCTTAACGAATTATTCCTCCAGTCAAAATTGTTAAAATGTACAGACCTGGTAGAATTCCAAACGGCACAAATCATGTTTAATGCAAATAATAACATTTTACCAGGAAACATCCAAAAAGTATTCACTCAACGAGTGGGGGGATATAGTTCAAGGAAACAATTTCAATTCTAAATTCATAGGGTCCGTACAACCAGAAGAACTTTTTGTATCTCAGCCTGTGGAGTGAGACTATGGAACAGTGTGAACGTGGAGCTAAAGCCATGTCCAGACATTAACCCTAACCTGTGGAGTGAGACTATGGAACAGTGTGAACGTGGAGCTAAAGCCATGTCCAGACATTAACCCTAACCTGTGGAGTCAGACTATGGAACAGTGTGAACGTGGAGCTAAAGCCATGTCCAGACATTAACCCTAACCTGTGGAGTGAGACTATGGAACAGTGTGAACGTGGAGCTAAAGCCATGTCCAGACATTAACCCTAACCTGTGGAGTGAGACTATGGAACAGTGTGAACGTGGAGCTAAAGCCATGTCCAGACATTAACCCTAACCTGTGGAGTCAGACTATGGAACAGTGTGAACGTGGAGCTAAAGCGATGTCCAGACATTAACCCTAACCTGTGGAGTCAGACTATGGAACAGTGTGAACGTGGAGCTAAAGCGATGTCCAGACATTAACCCTAACCTGTGGAGTCAGACTATGGAACAGTGTGAACGTGGAGCTAAAGCGATGTCCAGACATTAACCAGTTCAAGAGGAAATACAGAGAAATTATTTTCTCGAGGTACAGGGATGGGGAAGGTGTTTGACTATGTCTGTGTGTATGTGTGTGTGTGTGTGTGTGTGTGTGTGTGTGGTGTGTGTGTGTGTGTGTGTGTGTGTGTGTGTGTGTGTGTGTGTGTGTGTGTGTGTGTGTGTGTGTGTGTGTGTGTGTGTGTGTGTGTGTGTGTGTGTGTGTGTGTGTGTGTGTGTGTGTGTGTGTGTGTGTGTGTGTGTGTGTGTGTGTGTGTGTGTGTGTGTGTGTGTGTTGTGTGTGTGTATACATTTACACATGTGTATATGTATATATGTCAATCAACAGTTAAAGCAGATTAATAATAATAATAATAATGATAATTATTGCAGATTATAAATAAATCATTTAGGGACAAGGGGGTGAGATTAAATAAATTATACTTATTCTCACTCCTTTTCGAACACTAGATGTGGGACTGTTGATGTTGCTAATGCTGTTGTTGTAAATGTCATTTTTTGTTTTGATTTCTCTTACATGACTATGCACTGCAACATTTTATTTGTAATGATTAATTGTACTTGTTCGAAATAAGATGTATCAATCAATCAATGTTATTACTTCAGGTAACCTTCTTTAGCTACCAAAGCTATATTACTTACTTAAGCTAACTGAGGTTATCCAAGCTAACTTATTTGTATTACTTGAAGAACACATTAAAGAAAAGCTGTAGGTTTTGTTAAGAGTGTCTCGGTTGTGTTTATGCCTTACATACTTGGTATACAAACAGTGTTTTAAATACTTAAATCTGTCCATAAAGTAACGCTCCTCTCTCTCCCACAGACCTGCAAACCTCGCTCTCGCAGGAGGCGCAGAGCCTCTAAATATGTGGACAAAAACCCAGCCATCATCTCCATGTCCTGGACGAAATAAAGACCATTGAGTAAGAATGTAATATGTGTGTTTAACTTTAATCCAGTGCCATCATCTGCAGGCAGCTCCGCAGTGTTTGCCCCTGTGTGCAGGGATTATTAAATTCTTTAAAAAATATATATAGACTAAACTGCAAAGAATAAATCCTGACGATAACACCTGAGATAATTGACGATACCGTTGCCTCTGATTCAAAACAGATGAATCACCCAAGCTATTAAGACACTTAGATATCTTACATATTTTGTGCAATAAAGATAATGTCCCTTAATGTTTACTTTCTTTCTATACCTACTTTAGACAGATTCGACCTCCTGAATGCAGAAACTGAATGTTTGTGTTGAAGTTTAAAGAAGCATTTCAGCAGGAAGGAAATCCTGAGCTAAATGGGAATCATAAAATATGAGTTATGAGCAGGTGGAAGTCACGACTAATGAAGAAATACATAAGAACAGTGGTTGCTGCTGAGTGTGATTATGTGTTGTAATAATGACTAATACAATTGAATAAACGGAGTAAGTAAATCAAATATGAGCTTCAGTGATTTATTCATCTTTTTCAGGAGTATATTAGTATTTACTGTGTGACATGTCTCCATGCTTTAATGATCAAAAAGCTCTTTATTTTAATCATACTTTTCTCATCTGCTCTGATTGGTTAGCTGTAATAAGTAAGTAATAATAAGAATAAAGCTATTTTAAATTGAATGTATATAGGTCATTCCAGAATTGGAGGACATTTCATGTCCCCCATATAAAAAAACTAATAATCCATGCCCAAAATGCTAAAACATGCACTTGTTGTGTTAAACATACTTGTCTTGAGACAAAATGTATATAAAGTTGTAGAAAAAGTGGTTTCAAAATATTATTTAAATGATCAAATAGCTCTCGAACATCCCCTAAAATGGCATTTTTCTCTTGTCCCCGCTTCTTGGTGACCAACTTGCATGTCAAATATAACATTTAAAATAGGGATTTTATTTACTTTTGTTGGTATTATTCTATTGATATATGTCTCTTGTAATGGTAAAACCAATTTGTTAAATCATAAACATATTTTAGATAACAGTAATTTCGCACAGAAGGTGTGTCCCTCAACATGCGTTCAACCCTGTTACCCAAACCTTTTTAGATTGGCACAGGAAGTGAAAAAATTGTAAATCAGATGACACACAGGAAGTGACATCAGCAAGCCTAGTGCCATGGGTAGACCAAAACTAAATCCTCTCTTTTATTTTTCATATTTTTACAATCTTTTCAGTCTTAAAAGAGTGTGGCACTCTGACCCACTCAACCCTGTTACTGATATTATCAGAATAAAGCATATTCATTTCAAAGTTATCTTTCTTTCATTAGATATCCAAGTTTGTCCTTGCCTTGAAAGTAGCATTACATGCTACATCTAGCAATAATTCCTGAGGTTAAAGCTCAAATTAGCATTGATTTTCAACCCTGTTACTATAATTAGAGTAGCAGGGGTAATTCTTCATTGGAAAATATTAATTTGATGCCTAGCTGGGCAAATCACTTTTTTTGATGGTTTATTATCTGTTTTTCCTAAATAAAAGGTTAATTTTTCAAAAATGTTGGTGTCTAAATTGTCCTCCAATTCTGGAATGACCCATATTTGTATTTGTTATGTCTCGATGCCAACTGCCTTTATATGTAAATAATATCCTACTTTTAAATGTACATTATCTTATTGCATTAAAAAAAAGAATGAGATAAAAGTCTGTGCGTCCTGGCAGCGTGATGACGTCATGTTACCGTAGAAACAGGAGCATCGATTTGCTGCTAACAGCTAACAAGAAAAACATTATAATCTGAGCTCTGTAACGTCCCTTAATTCACTTTTAAAGCCTATCGACTCACCGTGGAGGTTTTCTAACAGTTAATGTCACTTTTTACTTCAGGTGTTGTCAGTTAACGGTTAGATGTGGTGTCTGAAAGCGATTAAAAAGGCTTATGGTGAACACGCTGCTAATGCTAACAGATGTGATTAGTTATGTCATCCGTTATATTCTGTGACCCCCCGAGAGAAAACACGTGACTAAATAACAGGTGAGGTGTGGAGAGCGGACTAACGGTCACCTTTCAACACAGGGTGCTCTACAAACATGAACAACATTTAAAAAAGAGTGCAGCAGAAACACATTATGAAATGGCATTTAAAAAACAGTCAAAGAGAATACAATAAACATAAAACAAGCTCATATATAAAATACATGTTATATATTGTGAGATATGAAAGGCTTGATTTAAAAAGGACCATAAGGTTTCATGTAGTTTGTTCCAGATATTTGGAGCTTAATAACTGAACTGCTCCATGTTTGTAATGTAGCAGGAGATCACAATAAACCATTCAATGCTTTTCAAACCAGCAGCAGTATTTAAAAATCAGTTCACTGACAGACAAGAAGCCAGTGTAAAGACCTGAGTGTATAAAAGGCTGGACCTTTTATATATGATAATAATAATAATAAACTAGCACCTGTCAAAACCTAGTTAGAAAAGCAACAGGCAGCCATATTTCATGGCCTGGGATCAAATCCTTGCCGAATGAAGCATAGATGAAAGTCTCAAGATAGATGATTGAACTGCAGAGGTGGGAAGTATTGGAGTACACATACTTTGTTACTGTACTCAAGTACATGTTTCTGGTATCAGTACTTTACTCCACTACTTGTTTTTCTGACTACTTTGACTTCTTACATTTTGAACATATACCTGTACTTTCTACTTCTTACATTTTGAACACAAATACCTGTACTTTCTACTTCTTACATGTTGAACTCAAATACTTGTACTTTCTACTTCTCTCATTTTCCAAACAGCTGGTTCCTTTAGTCTGAATGTGTGTTTGGTGCGTGATCATTATTATTTAGAGTCATTGCGTGCCTATTGATTTGAACACGATCCGTGTATCCATCATTTCCTGGTCTTCTCTAAAGAAGAGGGACCAATGGAAACGTTGTCATGTTGCCGTTGTTCAGCATGGAAACATTCATTAGCTAACAATGACATTATTGTTCTATTAATATAAAGGGAGGTCAGGTACTCTTTAAAACAGCTGCTAGTTATGGGTACTTTCTACTGAAGTACATTTCAAAGCCCTCTTTACTTTTACTTGAGCAAAGAAGTTTAGTCAGTATTTCTACTTTCACCAGAGTATTTTTAAACACGAGTATCTGTACTTCTATACTTGAGGAAAGGATGTAGGGAATCGCAGTGTCTCTCTCTCGCTCCCTCTCTATCAGTCGCTTGTCAATCTTAATAGTCAATGAAATTAGGGAGTCCAAATCAGCTGGAAGCTCAAGAGGAGCCAACTGATCCTTTAATGTGCCGGACAATCCATAAAGGAAAGCATCAAACAATGCTGATTGGTTCCAGTCACTGTCCGCTGCCCTGGCGCAATCCAACGAGTGCTCTGGCTGCCCCGCCCAGGTGGGATGTGCTGGAAGATCTTGGTGAAGGTCTCAGAGAAGAGATCGAGGGAGTCACAAACAGGAGACCTTCGCACCCACTCTGCCGTCGCCCAAGCCTCAGCTCGGCCAGAAAGGTGGGAGATAATGTATGCCACCCTTGAGCGCTCAGATGGGTAGCATGCAGCCTGCAGCTCAAAGTGGAGGCCGCACTGAGCCAGGAAAGCCTGACAATCACCGGAATCCCCAGAAAAACGCTCTGGTCGGGAGAGGTGAGGAGACAGGGTCGGAGTTGGAGACTGGACTGGAGTAGGATCCACTGGGGAAACAGACAATGGGGGAGCGGGAGGACTTGGCTGGAGTAATAGTTTTTGGATATTTTCGACCAAATAACAGACTTGCCCACCAAAAGACGACAAAACAGACTCCTGTCTCTCGGCCATCAACTTTAAGTCCTGGCGAAGCCCGGTAAGTTCCTCCTCTTGGTGGTAAATCCTCCTCCCTTGACTCTGAAGAGCAGCCCGCACAGAATCCTGGTCGGCTGAGTCCATGCTGGCCAGTTCGTACTATCAAGCACAAGTACGGGCACGAGCAAAAATAGGACTCAAGAGCACAACCAGGCTAAAAAGGTCTTTAGTCAAGCGTTTAATCCAAAAGGCAAAATTGTAAGAGAATATTTTCATCTGATCTGTTTATAGAGTCTTTTATGGTTCCTTAGAGTCTGTGATACTGCAAACATCTGCTTGTAGTCAGTCAGAGACTTCTCTGTAGGTTGAGGTCACAGGACAAACGCTCCGATATCCGTGGGGGGGTTTGAGATCTGGCAGCATCTCTTTGAGACAAGCAGATCATTGTCTTGCATCGGCTAATTGATTATACGTGGGCTTTCTGGAAGCCCGCCTCTCCTCGTGTTGGTTAGATGTTTTGTGTCTTTTGGGTTCAGAGATCGCTGGTGAAACACGGGACGGTGTGCAACTAAGTGATCTCCCCGGCCGTTATTGTCTGTACTGTGATCAATAAAACTCTTCAGTGCTTTTGGCTAACAACGGTTCCAGACTCCTTCATTCTACCTCAACATTGCAACAACAGAAGTTTACCTTCACATTTTGGCGTCTACGAATAGGATGCCGAGATTTCTTCAGAAGGCTGGTAAGTGCTTTTTTTCAAATCTATTTGAACAACTGCCTTACCAGACTCTGTGATTGACGGTATCACAATTATCTGTGAAACTGCGCGAGTGCAATTTGTTTTGGTCTCTCCACTGTACATTTGAAGGCTTAATTATAACCTGAGGAATCGGTGTCTAGGAGATTTCTATCTTGGCCGGTTTTTCCTGTGAATGCTGCTGGGGCAAGTGCCAACAAAAGCAAGCACAGCTCATGTATAAAACAATAAGAATATTTGGGGCTAATAAATAACCTCGGAACATCGACTTTTAACGATGTCCGCTGTGTGTGGTTTCTAGAATTAAATTACTGGACAATCACACACTGCAAATATTCGGAGAGACCTTAAGGAAAGCATCAGCAAGGTGGAACCTCTGTTTAAAAAAAAAAAGAAGCAATGTGAGGATTTGTAATTGAAACAAATTGCCGAATTCTGGAGATTTCAACGGGTTTAAATCAGACCTATCCGTTTTCGGGTGTCTGCTCAGGCTGCACGAGGGAGGGCGAATTCCATTCCCCCCTGTGGTGAGCGGCACACGAGTAATGTTTAAGAACACAGACTTGTATTTTCTGTTAATCACACCATAAGTTCAAGAACTAAATTGAGCTATTAAATGGGAAGGGTCGTGGCAGAATATTACGTTCACACTGTGTTTAATAAACTAACGGATTATTGAATTGGCTGTTGTTTAAAAAAAAGAAAGAAAAAAAAAAAGCACTGAATTAATTAAAACAATCGCTGCTCTCGGTCGGTTGAGCAGTTTTACTACTACATTTGCATAGTGGTTTTGATTGAGAATAAGGTAGTTATTGCTCATCAACAGATTGAATATGGCTGAGAAGAGCCCATATTAAACAGATATTTCAGTGCTCCCGTTGACGTTTTCCGTAATTCTCGGACTAAATTAAACTGGATGATTTTTTGGCCAGGGCACTGATTTTGTTGCGAGTACATGTTTGTTTGTCTAATTGCAGTGTTTGTTTTTATTGTACTAACCGTTAAACATGGGTAATACTGCCTCCACAAACGATTCAGTTGGTAAGAGGAAAACCATTTCACACACAAAGACACTTAAAAAAAACCCGATTGCAGAAAACCACTACACGCATTTGTTTTCTCCTAACATGCCGTCTGGAATTGTCGGAAGAACTTTGGATTGGTCTAAAGTTATGCCGTTTACATCGTTACTTTGCGAACACTCACAACAGATTAATCAGAAAGGATTGATTCGATTTGATTGGCCTCTGACAGGTAGTTTTGATATGGCCGTGTTGTGGCAAGCATTTAAACTGGTGGAAGATAATTCAAATTGTTCATGGGATCAAGGATACATGACAGAATGTGTGAAAGCCTGGATGACTTTGGCAGAAAAGCGGGGTTATGAAGAAAGGAAAAATGCAAAATCTGTTGGCAGCGAGCGAGGCTCCATTGAGCTCAAGGCGCTTATTGATAAAGTTTCTCAATGTGCAAAAAGTTTTCATTTGCTTAGCCTAGAGGCTGCTTTTGATGTGAGATCAGAAAACATGTCCAGATTCAGGGAAAGACACGGTGAGAATGTTCCAGACATTGCAAAATCCATAATTTATGATTGGATTAAAAGACAAGGTAAAACTCCAACCCCATCTCAGCTCATTTGTATTTTGACAGACGCAGGGCTGTTGGACGGAGAGCAGGCTGTATCTCTCTGTACGAAAATAATTCCCGCGACAGAACTCTCAAATCCCGTTGCGAGAAACTCCGATGATGATCTGTTAATAACAGCTGCAGCTATGGAAGCAAACAAGAGACAGAAGTATTCGAATTGTATTAGACACCGAATTTATAGCATTGAAAATAATTACTTTGAAAATCATGTATCTGAATGTTTTTGCTCCGAATTTACCTATGTGAAATAAAAATGTAAAAATTCAAGTGAAAAAAATTCGAATGTTCAAATTCAGATCCCAAAAATTCGACGTCAAAAAATTCGATGTCAAAAAATTCGGTGTATAAAATTCGATGTCAAAAATTGCGATGCAGCATCATCCGGGCTACTCAGACAGGATAAGCAATCGAGCCCTAATGCAATCAAACTGACTTGGCCTATCAGAGCACGGCTTTGTCAGTCATGTGATCACAACAACCCGGGAGAAAAATGACGGAGAACAGCGGGGCTCGCCGCTCGGGTAAGTAGTCAGTTTGTGCTCTTTATCTTACAAGCAGTGAGGGCTCGACAGCATTTGTATCTTACATTAGCTAAATGAGTGAAGTAGCCTTGTGCCTTGCTGTTAGCAAGCTCCGTAGTTATCATTAATTGAAGTGAATCACAACGTTACCGTGTCCTTTTGTGTGTGTGTGTGTGTGTGGGGGGGGGGGGGGGGGTGACGGTTTGCAAAGTAACGTAACGATCACTTCGGTTAGAAGTCAAGTAGACCATGCTACACTATACGAAATACTCTCTTACAAAAGCCCTGCATTTAAACATGTTAATGTTACTTTAGTAAAAGTATGCTAGTATAATTAGCAACAAGTGTTGTTAGAGTATTTAAAGTAGACACAAGTTATTCTATTATATTATATCATTTGATTTATTGTTATTACCGATGCACGAGTTGACTTAACTGTTGTAGTTGAAGCTCATTTGAACAATGAGCTAACTAATTATTACTTTCATAATGGTGTAATGTGCCGACTATTTTCTACATTAATAGATGAAGGTCTGGTTTGTTCAAACTCTCAAAATAGTAGGACCAGAGCCCGAGAGACTCTAGGGCTCTGAGTAGGACATGCTGTCATAATTACCCAGAGTCCGAAGTGACACCTTTACAATGTTAAAGCTGTTGGATAAATGTAGTGACGTAAAAACTAAAGTATTCAAGATAGTGTAGTGGAAAAGAGATAATGTTTTTGTTTTTTAAATGTTACCAAAACAAAATCTCTTGTTTTGGACTGACAGTAATGATTCAAGAAATAGTAGATAAATAAATACACACACATCAATGTGTTGTGGATGGAACACAACAAATGGTGCTCTTACCTGTGATGCCTCCTCCACACATTATAACCAGACTGTATCATTCAAACTATAAGTAACAGTTCTAGCTACTTGACTTCACACAAACAATTCAAAAGACAAAATCAACACAATGTATTGAAAGACCAATCTTTATTTCTCTCCTTTTGTTTGTGTTATTAAACCCTGTCAATCTAAAAAACTGAGCAACTCAACAGTTCACTTTATATTTCTTATTGTCCAAAGCATCTATTACACTATTTGTTCCCCTCTCATATTCACAGGATGGATGATTAGAGACTTTGGGGGAAACCTCAGCTTTATGAACGTCCTGTCTGTTGCTTTGGCCGGAGAGGGCTGAGGGTCTTTCCCTGCGAGGAGTCCTCCTCGCAGGGAAAGACCCTGCAGACCTGATGGAGGAGGACTTACACCAGCTGCACCTACAGAACTTAGCCCATGCTGGGCATAGCTGTTACCACCTGCACAGGCCTAGCCTGTCAATTAACAGATTAACATTTAGTGTAACTTATGTATATTATTTCGTTTTTATTTTTTTTAAAAATGGTGATGGTTCATGCTTGATAACTTTTAGTTCACATTTCAATAAATTGTATTTGCACTCCTTTTGTCCGTTATTCTTACTGAAAATGTTAAATTACACATTCACATCCGACTGAAGATTGGTACCATTTATTTATGACGTTCCAAACTCGGCGGGACAAGGCACAAGTGATGTGAAGCTCAAAGTGAGGCAAATGCATTTGATCAGCTGACTTTTTTTTTGCCAAACTTTATAAGCCTGACAATCACACTGTCTCTGAGGTGCAACGTAAAACACAAAACAACACAAATGAAGTTCCTGTTAGACTACAAAACTAGTCAGTGTGCAGGTCTTTGTGTTACAATATAAGTGTCTCTTAGTGAATGTCCTGTACTGCTCTTAAATCTCATCACATCAGCTTCTCCTTTCCCTCTTGGATGTTCTTCTGGACCCTCAGAGAAAGAGAACATGGTGAAGCAGTCCTGTCTCTCAGGCATGTCCTTTCCTAACAGAAATATCAAAAAACATATTATTGCAGAGCAAGTGTGTTATTTAAGAAAGAGGTGTGTTTGTTCATAAATATAATGATTTTTTTATTTGAATGTGTTTTTTAAATCCAACAGTGTACTACAAAGATAATCAGGTTATGAATAAACCGTTCTAAATTCATCAACATTGAAATAAATGTATTATTAAAATAATATTTAACTGCTATCAAAACTTAGTGTAACTGTGGAAGCTTGCTCCGTCCGGTTGTCTCACTGAAAGACAAAGGGTCGCAGCTCTCACTATGTGATGTTGCTTGGTAAAATGTAAATGTAACCTTTTGCTAAGAAAGTACACTCAACATCACTGATGTGTAGGTGATCTAGTATTCAGCCATGTTTAATGGCATGTCTATCAGAGTCATTACTTTATGCATTCTTTGTAAAGCATGAAAAAGGTGTACCTTGGAATCCGTGCTGAAGTTCTCTGCTGCTAGGACTCCAGATCTGTCTCTCCTCCTCTGGTCCAGATCTGTCTCTCCTCCTCTGTCCAGGTCTGTCTCTCCTCCTCTGGTCCAGGTCTGTCTCTCCTCCTCTGGTCCAGATCTGTCTCTCCTCCTCTGGTTCCAGGTTCTGTGCTCTCCTCCTCCTCGGGTCCAGATCTGTCCTCTCCTCCTCTGGTCCAGATCTGTCTCTCCTCCTCTGGTCCAGGATCTGTCTCTCCTCCTCTGGTCCAGATCTGTCTCTCCTCCTCTGGTCCAGGTCTGTCTCTCCTCCTCTGGTCCAGATCTGTCTCTCCTCCTCTGGTCCAGATCTGTCTCTCCTCCTCTGGTCCAGGTCTGTCTCTCCTCCTCTGGTCCAGGTCTGTCTCTCCTCCTCTGGTCCAGGTCTGTCTCTCCTCCTCTGGTCCAGATCTGTCTCTCCTCCTCTGGTCCAGGTCTGTCTCTCCTCCTCTGGTCCAGATCTGTCTCTCCTCCTCTGGTCCAGGTCTGTCTCTCCTCCTCTGGTCCAGATCTGTCTCTCCTCCTCTGGTCCAGGTCTGTCTCTCCTCCTCTGGTCCAGGTCTGTCTCTCCTCCTCTGGTCCAGCCTGTCTGGATCACCTTAAGGAGACTTTGAACAAACAGATGTAAAGTTACATGCATGGGTTACAGACTTCTTTACATGCAAACTACTTTTTATCTTCTTTTAAAAACAGGTCATAATCTTATTGTTATACTTAAGAAATGGCTGGATATCACGGTCCTTATACTGTATTAGTTTGATTGAGTATTATTGTGTAGGTCCTTTTTATTTTACTGTTACTTTGGATGAGGTTTTCATGAGTCAGTCAAATTAATTTGTTTTCATATGCCATATTCATATGCATCACACACGTAAGGGTAAGACACAAACCTATTGAACAAATGCAATACAATGGATAAGCTTCATTCTGACTGAAGTCACAGATAACGTCATATATCATATTTAAACAAATCATTTCCTTGTCACTAAAGCATTGACTACGCTATTCATCGTCCTTAAATGCAGGAATTAAGTTACATGTTCTGTTCTACAGCCACGATGAGGCTGTTTCTCAAGTGTGATGATAATACAATTAAAAGAGGCATTGGTAATAATATTAAAAACAACAATGTTTGGGTCGTTCGTCGGATAGGCGGTTAGCTGCAATAAATAACTCCAGTTCAACAAACCATATTACAATATCTAAGGGAGCGTTATTATCTTGAAATGTGACGTTCATATTTTAAAGATACACACATTTCATTGTGAGGTTGATTTAATATACACTAAGCCTCTCTTCAACAATACGTTGACGTTAGCTAGTCTATTTTATGCTATAGTAGAGCATAGCGAATTTAAATGAACCTTAACAATGCATACAGTAACCTAAATAGCAAACTAACTATCTAACGTACAAAGATGACCTTATTTTAGCAACCTCGCACAGAAGCCTTTTGGTATACAGTAGCATCCCACTTAATGTTTTACACTCTTGGATGCTACGCATAGCATCGTTAGCACAGATGGAGCTACGATTGCTCAAATGCTACCCCAACTCTAAACATTCATCAACGTTAGCTTAATAAAAACACCAGTAACATAACATAAAGTACGCAGGGTTGACTTACCGAAGAAACTGCATTCATGGACGGTCCGTTTTAACCGCAGATCAATCCTATATTTGCAGGACGAATAGTCCACCAGGAACCAACACAACAAACACGGCCGAGTTCAAGTAGTGTTCTCCTCATGAGCTGAGCCGCTGTAGCATCACGGAGCTAACGGAGCTAGCAGAGAGGAGCTAGGAGCAGCAGTCCCGTTGTCATGAAGGGGGAATCTAACTATATACAGAATATGTTTTTGTAGATTCAGGCTAGAAACATGTTCATTTTCTGATGTTAAGTTGGACATTTTAACAAAGGGTTTACGGGAATTGCTCCCATCTGCATCCATCGCCTATAGTTTGCAGCATTGGGCTTCACCGCACTGTCCCGGGGTTTGCCGCTTGGCTCTGATAGGCCAGAAGTCGGTTTGATTGCATTAGGGCTCGATTGTATGGAAGCAAACAAGAGACAGAAGTATTTGAATTTTATTAGACACCGAATTTATAGCATTGAAAATAATTACTTTGAAAATCATGTATCTGAATGTTTTTGCTCCCAATTTACCTATGTGAAATAAAAATGTAAAAATTCAAGTGAAAAAAATTCGAATGTTCAAATTCCGATCCCAAAAATTCAAGTGAAAAAAATTCGACGTCAAAAAATTCGGTGTATAAAATTCGATGTCCAAAATTGCGATGCAGCATCATCCGGGCTACTCAGACAGGATAAGCAATCGAGCCCTAATGCAATCAAACCGACTTCTGGCCTATCAGAGCACGGCTTTGTCAGTCATGTGATCACAACAACCCGGGAGAAAAATGACGGAGAACAGCGGGGCTCGCCGCTCGGGTAAGTAGTCAGTTGGTGCTCTTTATTTTACTTGCTCGACAGTATTTGTATCTTACATTAGCTAGCTAAATGAGTGAAGTAGCCTTGTGCCTTGCTGTTAGCAAGCTCCGTTACCATTAATTGAAGTGAATCACGTTACCGTGTGTGTGTGTGTGTGTGGGGGGGGGGGGGGTGACGGTTTGCAAAGTAACGTAACGATCACTTCGGTTAGATAAGTCAAGTAGACCATGCTACACTATACGAAATACACTCTTACAAAAGCCCTGCATTTAAACATGTTAATGTTACTTTAGTAAAAGTATGCTAGTATAAGTAGGAAAGTGTTGTTAAAGTATTTAAAGTAGACACAAGTTATACTATTATATTATTTGATTTATTGTTATTACCGATGCACGAGTTGACTTAACTGTTATAGTTGGAGCTCATTTTGAACAATGAGCTAACTAATTATTAATTTCATAATGGTTTAATGTGCTGACTATTTTCTACATTAATAGATTAAGGTCTGGTTTGTTCAAAGTCTCAAAATAGTAGGACATGCTGTCATAATTACCCAGAGTCCGAAGTGACACCTTTACAATGTTAAAGCTGTTAGATAAATGTAGTGATGTAAAAACTAAAGTATTCAAGATAGTGTAGTGGAAAAGAGATGTTTTTTTTGTTTTTTTAACGTTACCAAAACAAAATCTCTTGTTTTGGACTGACAGTAATAATTCAAGAAATAGTAGATAAATAAATACACATCAATTTGTTGTGGATGGAACACAACAAATGGTGCTCTTACCTGTGATGCCTCCTCCAAACATTATAACCAGAAAGTATCATTAAAACTATAAGTAACAGTTCTAGCTACTTGACTTCAGACAAACAATTCAAAAGACAAAATCAACACAATTTATTGAAAGACCAATCTTTATTTCTCTCCTTTTGTTTGTGTTATTAAACCCTGTCAATCTAAAAAAACTGAGCAACTCAACAGTTAACTTTATATTTCTTATCGTCCAAAGCATCTATTACACTATTTGTTCCCCTCTCATATTCACAGGATGGATGATTAGAGACTTTGGGGTAAACCTCAGCTTCATGAACGTCCTGTCTGTTGGTTTGGCCAGAGAGGGCTGAGGGTCTTTCCCTCCTCGCAGGGAAAGACCCTGCAGGCCTGAGGGAGGAGGACCAGACCTGATGGAGGAGGACCTGCACCAGCTGCACCTACAGAACTTAGCCCATGCTGGGCATAGCTGTTACCACCTGCACAGGCCTAGCCTGTCAATTAACAGATTAACATTGGGTGTAACTTATATATATTATTTCGTTTTTATTTTTAAAAAAAATGGTGATGGTTCATGCTCGATAACTTTTAGTTCACATTTCAATAAATTGTATTTGCACTCCTTTTGTCCGTTATTCTTACTGAAAATGTTAGATTTCACATCTGAATGAAGATTGGCCCCATTTATTTATGACGTTGCAAACTCAGCGGCACAAGTATTGTGAAACTCATAAAGTGAGGCGAATGCATTTGATCAGCTGACTTTTATCACATCAGCTTCTCCTTTCCCTCTTGGATGTTCTTCTGGACCCTCAGAGAAAGAGAACATGGTGAAGCAGTCCTGTCTCTCAGGCCTGTCCTTTCCTAACAGAAATATCAAAAAACATATTATTGCAGAGCAAGTGTGTTATTTAAGAAAGAGGTGTGTTTGTTTGTTCATAAATATAATGATTTTCTTATTTGAATGTGTTTTTTAAATCCAACAGTGTACTACAAAGATAATCAGATTATGAATAAAATGTTCTAAATGCATCAACATTTAAATAAATGTATTATTAAAATAATATTTAACTGTTATCAAAACTTAGTGCAACTGTAGAAGCTTGCTCCGTCCGGTTGTCTCACTGAAAGACAAAGGGTCGCAGCTCTCACTATGTTCAATAATATTTGCCTTAAATACATTGAAATGTGAAAGTTGAACAAAAAAGTGATGTTGCTTGGTAAAATGTAAATGTAACCTTTTTCTAAGAAAGTACACTCAACATCACTGATGTGTGGGTGATCTAGTATCAGTCATGTTTAATGGCATTTATATCAGTGTATTAAGAGTCATTACTTTATGCATTCTTTGTAAAGCATGAAAAAGGTGTACCTTGGAATCCGTGCTGAAGTTCTCTGCTGCTAGGACTCCAGATCTGTCTCTCCTCCTCTGGTCCAGCCTGTCTGGATCACCTTAAGGACACTTTGAACAAACAGATGTAAAGTTACATGCATGGGTTACAGACTTCTTTACATGCAAACTACTTTTTATCTTCTTTTAAAAACAGGTCATAATCTTATTGTTATACTTCAGAAATTGCTGGATATCACAGTCCTTATACTGCATCAGTTTGATTGAGTATTATTGTGTAGGTCCTTTTTATTTTACTGTTACTTTGGATGAGGTTTTCATGAGTCAGTCAAATTAATTTGTTTTCATATGCCATATTCATATGTATCACACACATAGGGGTAAGACACAAACCTATTGAACAAATGCAATACAATGGATAAGCTTAATTTCCACTGAAGTCACAGATAACGTCATATATCATATTTAAACAAATAATTTCCTTGTCACTAAAGCATTGACTACGCTATTCATCGTCCTTAAATGCAGGAATTAAGTTACATGTTCTGTTCTACAGGCACGATGAGGCTGTTTCTCAAGTGTGAGGATAATACAATTAAAAGAGGCATTGGTAATAATATTAAAAACAACAATGTTTGGGTCGTTCGTCAGATAGGCGGTTAGCTGCAATACATAACTCCAGTTCAACAAACCATATTACAATATCTAAGGGAGCGTTATTATCTTGAAATGTGACGTTCATATTTTAAAGATACACACATTTCATTGTGAGGTTGATTTAATATACACTAAGCCTCTCTTCAACAATACGTTGACGTTAGCTAGTCTATTTTATGCTATAGTAGAGCATAGCGAATTTAAATGAACCTTAACAATGCATACAGTAACCTAAATAGCAAACTAACTATCTAACGTACAAGGATGACCTTATTTTAGCAACCTCGCACAGAAGCCTTTTGGTATACAGTAGTATCCCACTTAATGTTTTACACTCTTGGATGCTACGCATAGCATCGTTAGCACAGATGGAGCTACGATTGCTCAAATGCTAACCCAACTCTAAACATTCATTAACGTTAGCTTGATAAAAACACCAGTAACATAACATAAAGTACGCAGGGTTGACTTACCGAAGAAACTGCATTCATGGACGGTCTGTTTTAACCGCAGATAAATCTTATATTTGCAGGACGAATAGTCCACCAGGAACCAACACAACAAACACGGCCGAGTTCAAGTAGTGTTCTCCTCATGAGCTGAGCCGCTGTTGCATCACGGAGCTAACGGAGCTAGCAGAGAGGAGCTAGGAGCAGCAGTCCCGTTGTCATGAAGGGGGAATCTAGCTATATACAGAATATGTTTTTGTAGATCCAGGCTAGAAACATGTTCATTTTCTGATGTTAAGTTGGACATTTCAACATAGGGTCTACGGGAATTGCTCCCATCTGCATCCATCGCCTACAGTTTGCAGCATTGGGCTTCACCGCACTGTCCCGGGGTTTGCCGCTTGGCTCTGATAGGCCAGAAGTCGGTTTGATTGCATTCGGACTCGATTGCTTATCCTGTCTGAGTAGCTCGGATGAGGCTGCATCGCAATTTTTGACGTCGAATTTTATACACCGAATTTGTTGACATCGAATTTTAAACACCGAAATATTTGACGTCGAATTTTTTTCACTTGAATTTTTGGGATCTGAATTTGAACATTCGAATTTTTTTAACTTGAATTTTTACATTTTTATTTCACATAGGTAAATTCGGAGCAAAAAAAATTCAGATACATGATTTTCAAAGTAATTATTTTCAATGCTATAAATTCGGTGTCTGATAAAATTCAAATACTTCTGTCTCTTGTTTGCTTCCATACAATTGCTTATCCTGTCTGAGTAGCCCGGATGAGGCTGCATCGCAATTTTTGACGTCGAATTTTACACACCGAATTTTTTTACATCGAATTTTAAACACCGAAATATTTGACGTCGAATTTTTTTCACTTGAATTTTTGGGATCTAAATTTGAACATTCGAATTTTTTTAACTTGAATTTTTACATTTTTATTTCACATAGATAAATTCGGAGCAAAAAAAATTCAGATACATGATTTTCAAAGTAATTATTTTCAATGCTATAAATTCGGTGTCTGATAAAATTCAAATACTTCTGTCTCTTGTTTGCTTCCATACGATTGCTTATCCTGTCTGAGTAGCCCGGATGAGGCTGCATCGCAATTTTTGACGTCGAATTTTACACACCGAATTTTTTTACATCGAATTTTAAACACCGAAATATTTGACGTCGAATTTTTTTCACTTGAATTTTTGGGATCTAAATTTGAACATTCGAATTTTTTTAACTTGAATTTTTACATTTTTATTTCACATAGATAAATTCGGAGCAAAAAAAATTCAGATTCATGATTTTCAAAGTAATTATTTTCAATGCTATAAATTCGGTGTCTAATAAAATTCAAATACTTCTGTCTCTTGTTTGCTTCCATATGCAGCTATCATGAATGAAAAATAAATTGAGATATCAGATAGGACAACATGGAGAATTAGAATCGGCACACGCCGAGCAGAGGGCAGCAGCGGGGGAGGGGAATGTTTCACATGGCAGTCCGCGATTGACCCCCACTCATCACACTCAGCCACTCCTTTTACGAGATTACCCAGTTTCGCCGTACGGCAGCAGTTTTCCAAGTAATGTCCAGCGTAAAATGTACACGACAAAGCAAACATCTCAGGATAATAATTCTGAAGAAAGTGTGACCGCCCCGAAAATTCTGATAGGAGATGTTCCAGTTTGCAAACCCTGGACACCCGCTGAGGTCATTGATGTCACTAACCACGCTCCCAGTCCCACTAAAAGTCCAGATGAGTATCTGTCATGGTTGACTAATATTGGTTCAGTTTATAACTGTTTGGTTCATGATGTTAAACAGCTGATAATCTTAACATACAAGGCAGATTGGCCCACGTGCAGAGACGAGTTTAAATTTCCTGAGTGTACAGCCGCAGGGGACTGGCCCCCGACACAGACGCGAGACATGTGGATACAAAACGTCGCCGCATTGGCTATCAGAGCATGCGCTAAAACTCACACAGATTTCTCACAAGTGACGGCATGTGTACAAGACCCAGCGGAAAATGTCCCAGAATTTATCCAGCGTTTCATGACAGTGTGGGATAATAATGCGGGAATTAAAAGAGACGGTAATGATTTGTTTGCCATACAGACCTTGTTACATAATTTAATCCCAGAAACGGCTCAGGCCTACATGATGTCGACTCCCGAATGGCAAATTAAATCTTGGAAAGCGACTATCGCCACAATGCGTGCGTTGCATAGGAGCCAAATATTTCTTACTCCCAGAATTTCACAACTGCTTCAACAATTGCCTCAAAACACCCAGGCTTATCAAACGCAGGGACAAAACCACACACAGCAGTATCAAAATCAGGGGAGATCACAGGATTATCATAATAAGAGCAGACAGCAGCAGAACAAAAATCCCAAAAAGTTGATGCCATGTCATGTTTGCGGAGAAACCGATCACTGGGCAGGACAATGTGGTAAGCGGTGGGGGGTCCAGCAGCACACACAGCCCCCCCTCACCCAGCCCCCCTTCTCCCAGCCCGCACTTCCCCCCAACCTTCCCCAGCAGTCCGGACATCTGGCATTAATGCAGTCTCCACGTTATGACGGACAGAACCAGGGGCAGAACGCTCAACAAAGTGGATTTAATAGAAGATAGTGGTGCCAGGAAGATATAGGGTCAGAATCACAGCATTTCCAAATTCAAGCAGCAACAATTCGCCTTTCCAATAACCCGCGTGAAGATCCAATTATGCCCGTTGATTTTAGTGGTACGGCTGTAGATATTTTGATTGACAGCGGAGCCACCTTGTCTGCCGTGCGTACTAAGGAGAAAGTGTGTGAAGCAACCAATACATTTGTCACAACCATCGGTGTTGCTGGAATTTCTATGTCCGAACCCATTTCAGAGAACACTAATGTTTCAATTAATGGATCAAACGTGGAACACTCTTTCATTATTTCAGATGGAAGTCCTATTAATTTAATGGGCAGGGACTTACTATGTAAATTACAGGCAACAATACATTGCACTTGTTTTTGACAATTCCTGACAGTAAGGTCTATCAGGCTGTCCAATTCATTCAATCATCGCGAGACAACCTGTATTGTTGGTCATTTCCAGATTTCAATATGATTTCTGTTTTCTCCACAACAGGGATTCAGAAGATTGCTAGCATTTCTCCGGTTTGTGCGTCTTTAATGTCTCTTATGCGACCTGTGTTGAATTGTCATTGCACAGCAGCCTTTAATCCGTCAGATGACTACGCACAATCAGTAAGAGGTTTTTGCAACAAATCAGATCGGTTGACAAGTGAACAATAATTGTTCATTTCCCGACAAGGATGTGTTTTACCCATCAGACTCACAACACCCCAGCAGGTTCTCCAAGTTGAAGAAAGCCTCCCCTACATAACGGTGGCTGTTACGCCAGGCAGTAACCCAAAAGAGGTGGGGGCCATGGCAGCCCGCTGCCAGGCCCAGCTGGAAGCCTCATTTTCCCCTTTTTCACACACACACACACACACACCTAACGTAATTAACTTTGGAGGGGAGCATTTCCTGCTGCGTCTCGCGGAGCCAATTGCTCTTCCACAACGCACTTTCCTTCATTTACAACCAAACCCCCCCACAGAGTATGGCCCCCCCTCAGATTTTTCAGAAGTACCGGCTGCATTATGGGCAAAACACAAGAACCATGTTGGTTTTGTTGCCTCAGCGCCTCCACATCGAGTAACACTTAAAGCCAATGCCAGATTGCCAGCTATCAGACAGTACAATTTGCCCCATAGAGCCATTTTGGGGATTGAAGGAGTCATCCAATCTTTGCTTGATCAGGGCGTGTTAATTTACACAACTAGTCCCTGTAATACTCCAATTCTACCCATACCTAAACACAATCGCCCTGATGAGTGGCGCTTTGTCCAAGATTTGCAAGCTATTAATGCTATTGTCATTCCGACAGCTCCAATTGTGCCGGACACCAATTCGATTTTAGCTTCTCTGCCCCCGGACTCTAAGTACTACACAGTGATTGATTTATGTTCAGCATTTTTCTCTGTTCCTCTGCATCCAGACAGCCAGTATCTGTTTGCATTTACTTTTAAAGGTAAACAAATCACATACACGCGCCTCCCACAGGGGTTTGTTGAGTCGCCTACTGTGTACGCAGCAGCTGTGAGGAGAGATCTGGACACTTTGGTCCTGACAGGAGGTAGTACCTTGCTTCAGTACGCAGATGACCTGTTGTTAGCTTCTCCCAATAAAGACGCCTGTCGCATCGACTCCATTCTGCTCATGAAAAGACTTTCTGAATGCGGACACAGAGCATCCCTGGCCAAGTTGCAATACTGCCAGACTGAGGTCACGTATTTGGGTCACATTCTGAGGGATGGACACCGTCTCCTCTCGCCAGCAAGGATTTGTCTGTTGAACAAAGTACCACCACCTCGCACAAAGAAGGACATGCTTTCCTTCTTGGGCATGGCAAATTATTGCAGACACTGGATTTTTGAGTATGCTGCGATGGATTCTGTCCTGCGTGCTGCCCCTCTGCAGGCTGCCCCTAACATTGTTCAGTGGTCTGAGGACATGCACACTGCCTTTCAGGACTTAAAGCAGGCCCTCACATCTGCTCCTGCCCTGGGGCTCCCTGACTACCATCAGCCGTTTCACCTGCACGTCCATGAAAAAGGGGGGCTTTGCAACGGGCATCTTGGTGCAGAAGCATGGCTCTAATTTCCGGCCTGTTGCATACTACTCATCTCGACTCTCCCCTGTGGTGCTTGGTATGCCTTCATGCCTGCGGGCTGTGGCCGCAGTGGCGATAGTGGTAAAACAATCCTCTCCCATTGTACTGGCCAGTGAC
This sequence comes from Gymnodraco acuticeps, assembly GCF_902827175.1. Classification (NCBI taxonomy): domain Eukaryota; kingdom Metazoa; phylum Chordata; class Actinopteri; order Perciformes; family Bathydraconidae; genus Gymnodraco; species Gymnodraco acuticeps. The sequence goes on from NW_022991896.1 coordinate 196,667, forward strand.
TGTGTAGTACATGTCCCACATGCAGTTTTGCATATTCTGAACACCTCTGCTACTCAGCATATGACGGCAGCAAGGCGATCTGGTTATGAAGCTGTAATTCTTTCAAGTCCACACATCACTCTTAAACGTTCCCCCCCCCCTAAACCCAGCTACACTGGTGCCAATTCCAGATTTTGAAATAACACATGACTGCGTCACAACGATTGACATGTCTTCCTCCCCCAGAGCTGATATGTTGCAAACCCCTATCCCTAATTCAGATATGATTCTGTACACAGACGGGTCTGCGAGCAGGCCGTCTGACACAGTACACTTAGCAGGCTACGCTGTTGTGAATGACTGGGAAGTCTTAGAAAGCCGGGCCTTGCCAAATGGCACGTCAGCTCAGGCTGCAGAGTTGTATGCTCTGCTCAGGGCGTGTATTTTAGCTGAAGGTAGAGTTGCAACCATTTTCACAGACTCCAGGTATGCATTTGGTGTGTGCCATGATTTTGGTGTCTTGTGGAAAATGCGCGGTTTCTTAACATCGGCTGGTAAGCCTATTCAACATCATGCGTTAGTAGCTGAGCTATTAGACGCTATCCTGCTCCCTGCACAGCTAGCAGTAGTTAAATGTGCTGCTCACACAAATTCTAATGATCCTATTTCGCATGGAAATGCGTTAGCCGACACCGCGGCTAAACAAGCAGCAGTTTCCTCCTCTTCTATGGTGCTCCAATGCCCCTCGACACAACCCGCAGAAACCATTTGTTTGCCTTCCTTTAATGATGTCGCGGACATGCAAGCCCGCGCTGATGTTAGGGAGAAAAATGTATGGCTAAGACGAGGTTGTACACTTGACGCTGAGTCCAGCTTGTGGCTCCACCCAGACGGCCGGATGGTCTGTCCCTGTTCATTCCTCCATGTTTTGGCACATGGCAAATCACATGTAGGAAAAGGAGGGATATGAATGGGATTATAAAGTCACAATGGTTTGCTCCAGGCATTACACTAGCTACACAGACCCTTGTAGATAGATGCATGATATGCCAGCAGACAAGAAGAAGAAAAGGTCCAGTTCAGCATGAACATTTACCGCCCCCCTCGGGGCCCTTTGTAAATATGCAAATTGACTTTTCGCACATGCCACCATGCCAAGGATTCAAATATCTTTTGGTAATAGTGTGCCAGTTCTCCAAATGGGTAGAGGCCTACCCTACCAGAAAAGAAGACGCCAGAACAGTTGTAAAGTGTCTTCTCAAAGATGTTGTCCCTAGATTTGGTGTTCCAGCAGGGATTAACAGTGACAGAGGTCCAGCATTCATTTCTAAGATAACCCAGAGTCTAGCTACAGTGTTAGGGTTCAAATGGCAATTGCATGTTCCCTATCATCCACAGAGCTCAGGCCAGGTTGAGAGAATGAACTTGACTATAAAGGAAAAACTCACTAAAACAATGTTGACCACAGGACTAAAATGGGTAGACGCGCTGCCGCTAGTTCTGTGCTCAATCAGAAACTCACCAAATGCAACGACAGGGCTTAGCCCACACGAAGTATTGATGGGAAGGCCAATGTTCACAGGATCTAGTCCTCCAGTAATGCCCCACAGACTCACTCTTTTGTGGACCGAGGATTAGGACAGGTTGTATCCAAACACCACACAGACACTCAGTATGGTGCAAGAGACACAAAGAGAGAGAAAAGGAGGGAGAATAAGGAGGATTGTCTCCCTCCCTGATCATAAGTCAGAGACTATTGCCGTTAACTGCCCAAGTTCAATATGTGACTCATCTAACTGTATTATTGTGTTTCCTGTGTTCTCAGTTTACTCAACATGGGAGTTATATCCAGAAAACCAGTACTCTTGGTTCAGGGTCGCACCAGAGGGGGTAAGGATGGTTCTTAACACCATCGAAGAAATGCCCCCAGAACTGTGGTGTAGCACGATAGAACGGTTCGAGGCACTGATAAGGAAGGAGGTAAAATGTACAGTGCGGAAGCCAGATTACCGCATTCCCAATCTAGGTGATACTGCATGCAGTTACTGGACCAAATAGCAAAACAAATGTTCCATCTACTCCACTTAAACAATCAGGAGGCGAGGTAGATTCTTCAAAAAAGGCCTTAATTACTCCTTATAAACAAACTAAAACTAATTCTGCAGTAAGTTTAATGTTAGACTATGCACATGAACGTAATGTTAGCAACTGTTGGTTGTGCCAAAATATGCCAGAATCAATGCATTCTCCTATGTTTAGCCCAATTCCTTTCACAAAAGCTGATTGCGGTTTAGTAAACTGGAATGACATAGCATCTAGAATTAGCGATGAGGCTGGGGATTGTTACACTCCTTCCTACCCAATAGACTCTGAAAAACCTTTACAGTACAAGGGCTTAGTCTCTCTCATTGTTGATACAGTAAATAAAGATTACCTGCCTGACGGTTTCAAACGTTTGATGTTTTTAAAATTAATATATATGAAGAAATACGTTAACCTAGCTTTTGAATATAGATTCCAGTTAGCTCTAGCTCAGACTAATTGTTCAGCTAACTTTACAAGTCCAACATGTACAATGCAACCACACACACCCGCTTTGTTAGTGGAAGCGTTGGTAACAGTGGTGCCCTGGTTCGGCTCTAGGACAGTGGACTCCGTTGAGGTTAAAATACATGACTGTACGCAGCCAATACCCTTAGGCAAGCCCCCTACACGTGACTGCTCAGTATATGTTCCCCCAATTGTTGTACATGAATGGAAGAATGTGTCCATCTGTTTCCAGAATGCAGTAGGATCTCACACCTCTCCTGATGTGGGACACAGCGACTGTAATGCCATAGTGAGAGTACATATAGCCAGAATTCCCCTCCCACAGAGAGTTTACTTAGTTTGTGGGGATCGCACGTACGGCTGTGTGCCATATGATGTTTTTTATGGTACCTGCTATCTAGCCTACCTAATCCCTTTAATCCGTAAAGTAGAGGCTACTGAGATTGCAGCAATACTTCCCTCTCTACACAGGAACAGCAGGTCAATTACACAAGGACAACAGATAGCTAGCCTATTCTTGCCTTGGTACGGTATTTATGTTACTCAGCAGGAAATTGTCGCATTGTCTAAAGTGGTGGAACATCATTTAAATGTATCCAACACAGCGATGTTAGCTGAACACAAAGAATTGCAGGAAGTTAGGACAGTAGCACTACAGAATCGTATGGCGCTTGACCTCCTCTTAGCGGCCCAAGGAGGAACATGCAAGGTGATAGGAAGTGAGTGCTGTTCTTTCATATCTGATGCCACACCTGAAGTTATGGACATGGCTCATGATACTGCCAGGGGAATAAAATAATTGCATGAAACTCATGGGTTTACATTTGGGGAATTAAGTGGAACTTTTGGATCTTGGGGAGCAGGGCTGGTTAAATTTGTTGTTACTGTTTCAGTGTTTATCTTGGTTGTGCTAATCCTAGTGATCTGTTTGATCACTGTAGTTAAATTAGCCATACGAAGGGTTGCCAAGACTGCCCTCCAGGCCCCACAAAGGCTAGTTGGACATTCAACTGTACAGGACACAATATTAATGTACAATGCCGAGCTTCCGGACCCCTGGGTCTCCATCGTGATCTCCGACCCGTGGGTACCTCCATTCAGCGATTGAGATGTTGTTTAAAGTTGATATTCTGAATAAAGAACAGATGTTTTGATAATTGATTACAGTTGATACACTGGATTAAAGGACAAATGTCTGATTTTTCCTTTGCAGGTTGTGATACAAATAAAATGTCTGATTTTCCTTTTCAGATTTTGAACAAGTGTATTTGAATGAAATAAATGTATTACTAAGTGCCTTACTCTTGAATAAAGCGTAATGAAGTAAACGTAAAGTAATGTTAAAGATTGAGGACACTGTAACTTTACAGTTTACAGATTGATCGATTCATCACTGCGAATTTATACCTTAAACTAGGAACCTTAGCTGGATCTCTCATGATTCTGATTTATACCTCAATTGGATTTCTCATAATCCTAAATTATACCTCAATTGATTTCTTATAATCCTAATTGTGTTTTTTAATAAGTAATTGCCTTAAAGTAAATCTTTAAGATGTAAGCTGATTTTAGAATCTGTGTTTGATGAATGAGATTAACTGAGTGATAAATGATAAAAGATCTTATTTTTGAAACATATATTTTGCTATAATATTTTGTACCCCATGTGTTTATTATTGTACCTTTTGACAAAAATGCCAAGCACTGAAGAGAGATGATTTTATTATGATTGACTGTGTTCAATCATGGTGATTGAAGTGTTTTTCAATCTTGTTCTATTTTTAATGTAATGAATGTATCTGAGCCCACCCAACTCTGAGGACGCCTATTGATTTTAAGTATTGACTGAAATATTCTTAGACTAATGTTAATTGGTTATCAATAGATTGATAAAAAGAGTGAATCTGTAAGAGAATATTTTCATCTGATCTGTTTATAGAGTCTTTTATGGTTCCTTAGAGTCTGTGATACTGCAAACATCTGCTTGTAGTCAGTCAGAGACTTCTCTGTAGGTTGAGGTCACAGGTCAAACGCTTCTCCGATATCCGTGGGGGGGTTTGAGATCTGGCAGGATCTTCTTTGAGACAAGCAGATCATTGTCTTTTGCATCGGCTAATTGATTATACGCGGGCTTTCTGGAAGCCCGCCTCTCCTCGTGTTGGTTAGATGTTTTGTGTCTTTTGGTTCAGAGATCGCTGGTGGAGCACTGGGCATGTGTGAAACTTAGATGATCTCCCCGGCCGTATGTAATTAATGTACTGTGATCAATAAACTCTTCAGTGCTTTTGGCTAACAACGGTTCCAGACTCCTTCATTCTACCTCAACATTGCAACAACAGAAGTTTACCTTCACAGTAGAGACACTACATACTTATATACACCTGAACATCAGCAGGAGAGGACTCTTTAAAGTAGAGACACTACATACTGATATACACCTGAACATCAGCAGGAGAGGACTCTTTAAAGTAGAGACACTACATACTGATATACACCTGAACATCAGCAGGAGAGGACTCTTTCAAGTAGAGACACTACATACTGATATACACCTGAACATCAGCAGGAGAGGACTCTTTAAAGTAGAGACACTACATACTGACATACACCTGAACATCAGCAGGAGAGGACTCTTTAAAGTAGAGACACTACATACTGATATACACCTGAACATCAGCAGGAGAGGACTCTTTAAAGTAGAGACACTACATACTGATATACACCTGAACATCAGCAGGAGAGGACTTTTTAAAGTAGAGACACTACATACTGATATACACCTGGACATCAGCAGGAGAGGACTTTTTAAAGTAGAGACACTACATACTGATATACACCTGAACATCAGCAGGAGAGGACTCTTTAAAGTAGAGACACTACATACTGATATACACCTGAACATCAGCAGGAGAGGACTTTTTAAAGTAGAGACACTACATACTGATATACACCTGAACATCAGCAGGAGAGGACTCTTTAAAGTAGAGACACTACATACTGATATACACCTGAACATCAGCAGGAGAGGACTCTTTAAAGTAGAGACACTACATACTGATATACACCTGGACATCAGCAGGAGAGGACTTTTTAAAGTAGAGACACTACATACTGATATACACCTGGACATCAGCAGGAGAGGACTCTTTAAAGTAGAGACACTACATACTGATATACACCTGAACATCAGCAGGAGAGGACTCTTTAAAGTAGAGACACTACATACTAATATGTATAAGCGCTTTGAGCACCAGGAGAAGCGCTATATAAATAACATGTATTATTATTATTATTATTATGAACCTGGAAATGAGCAAAATATGTCCTCTTTCATACAAGTCTAGTAAAACAACCTTTACACACTGAGAACAAATATGAAAGAATGCAGTTTAGCCATTACATATGTTACTTTTGAAAGCATACATAATAACCTATGTTCAAGGACAACATTCAAGTTGTTGTTTCCTTTAAAGTCAGGTTAATGTCAAGGACGTTTGGATGTTTTTCACGTTTGTTATCAAGGACATCTGCTGGATTCTCACGACCTCGTGACCTGTTTAACGTGCATATAAAGACGGGGACAGAGTGAGACGTGTCTCACTTCTCTGTCTGAACAGCGAAAATTCAGAATGAGGAGAGCTGCAGTTTTTCTGGCGTTGCTGTTCTGTCTGCTCTGGACGGGGACTCAGGGTGCGGATGGAGGGGGGACAGGGAAGAAAGAGGGGGAGTTTGATATCCAAGGAGTGAAAGCAGGTTAAATGTTTACATAAAATGCTTACTTATATGTTGATGTACAGTTGTGACAGAGCTCCACAGTGACATCTACAATAATACTAATAACAATTTTAAAATGTGTTCAGCTTTAGAGGCCAGGATGAGCTCCAGTGAGAAGGAATAAGAAACATAAACTATTATGAAGAGTCAAAGTATTGAATAAGAATAGAACTGGTATACTGATATACCAGCAAATATCAAACTCTGCTGCATCCTCCTCTTTCTCACAGCCGGTCCTCAGGTGGCGTTCTCAGCCGGTCTCAGTGATGCAGGAGTAGTCGGACCCTTCGGCACTAACTCAATACTGAAGTACACTAAAGTCTTCACCAATATCGGCCAGGCCTACAACCCAACTACAGGTACTGAACACACACACACACACACGCACGCACGCATGCACACACACACACACACATACACACACACACACACACACACACACACACACACACACACACACACACACACACACACACACACACACACACACACACACACACACACACACACACATACACACACCATGTATACATCACTTCAGGGGACATTACATTGACTTACATGCATTTCCTGGAGACTTATCCTAACCTTAACCATAACCAACACATGCCTAACCCTAACCCTAACCCTAACCCTAACCAAGTCTTCACCCTAATGGGGACCTCCATTTTGTCCCCATAAGGGAGGCGAGCCCCCACACGTGACTGTGTAAACAGATTTAGGTCCCCACAAGTATAGTAATGCTAGGCCACACACACACACACACACACACACACACACACACACACACACACACACACACACACACACACACACACACACACACACACACTAATATTCATTTACAGTAGATGTGTGACTGTAAGCTTTCTTAAGAGTTTTCTTAATGAAACCATTAAAACATCTTTTAGTTTTCCTACAGTTGATCATGGTAGAAAATAGAACAAAGTTAAGAGCTCCTACATGTTCCATATTTAAAAAAAAACCCATCCTTAAGTCCTGCTGAAGCACCAGAAACAATCTCCCCTCACTGACCTTCTCCTGTGATGCAGGTATCTTCACAGCCCCCGTCAAAGGAGTCTACTACTTCAGCTTCAACATGTGGGGAAGCCGCTTTGTATCAGATACCGCTCTTGAATTCGCTCTCAACAACGTGATGAAGATGAGGCTTCAAGATTACAATGATGCCTATGGCTATGTCTCTGCGGCTAACTCAATGGTTCTTCAGCTGGAGAAGGGAGATGTTGCCAACATGGTTCTGCCCTCCAGCTACAGCGTTTATGATGAGTTGTTTAATCGCATGGTTTTCAGTGGATTTCTACTCTTTCCTCTGTAAAGCCCACTGTAAACCACCCACTGCATTAAGTTTCAACATTACATATTAATAAAAAGTGTGTTGACTCAATTTATATAATTGTTTGTGTTTATGTGTGCTTGGTTACATGAACAAGAGGCATTCATTACCATAACAACGTTTTCTACGGACAATATAAGACAAACACTTTAGCAGTATGTTGTTGTCCAAACCCCTTAAACCGAGACCAAGTCAAGACCAAAGAGCCCTCTACAGTCTGTGCCCTGACTACAGAAGTGAGACCCACACTGCATGACACAGATATGAAAAATATATAATATAAAAAACAGAGACACTCCTCAAAATGATCTGTCATATCCACAATCCCAGAAAAACATGCTGGTCACATACAGTTGTTAATCTTAAGTAAAAGTACTATTATAAAACGGACAAGTCAAATCAAGCAATCTGATTGGTTCTTAGCCGTGATATACTGAGCGTATACCACGGGTAGAATTGTAAATTACTTTTCACAACAAGTCAGTATCCCTCCGCGTCTGAGAAAAACAGTATACCGTTGGTCTGAAAAGCAAACGGCAAGAAAATAGCGGAGAAGTAACGGGCAGAAACCCTCCTCTTTACGCAGCGGTCCAGACATAGACATCAAACGGCAAAACATATTCAGTGTGCAGTTCCTTTGGCATTAGGGCAGGGATATCTTGATTTGACTTGTCAGTTTTATAAATATATTTACATTTCTTCCGTTACGAAACAAACTTACAAAGCATAAGATGGAAACATTTAAGATTAACTTCGACCTCCGGGGGGGGTCTTACTATGGAGGAGTGAATTGAGGAATACCTATCTCCAGAAGAAAAAAAACACCTAAACGACGACATGCAGAGCTACGTGAAGAGCAGGTAGACCAACTGGAAAAGTAGCACCATTCAAAAGCTTTCTGATACGGGTCTTGAAACAAAGTAGAGAAATTATGAGCGGTGCGAAAGCTCTCTCCAGAGCTACTGGAAGCCAAATCTCGGGGACCGGAGAAAGTGGAGCAATATTCTCGCCACGCCAAGCAACAGCCAGAACAACCTCAACCTATACAAGTAACCTCGTAAGCCATGCTACTGATGCTGGACAGTTTTTCAGTGGGTGCACAATAAACGGCAACATACAAATGAATGTAAATAAATAGCCAAATAATGGATCAACGCTCTCTGTCTAATATGTTCGCGAGCTGTTAATGTTGTTGCATAGCAACCACCTCGCACTATGTTTCGTGCAGAAGGCAACGGAGGGACTATTTTATTTTGAACATCATTATTTACTAATAAAAACTATTTAAGTTAGAGTGTGTATTTTCTTTCATATTGCCACACTTGGTAACCGTTTTATAAAAGCAATAGCTCACTTCAGGCCGTGGTATATGCTCATTATATCACAGGGGGCGTGGTTCGGCCCGACACGAAGTGGAGGGTCGACAACTCCCTTAGCTGTGATATAATGCAACCCAGTCTCACGGCATTTCGTGTTCACCAACATGATTTTTAATCTATTGATTCGTGTTCACCAACACGATTTGCCCCTTTTTTTCGTGTTGCACAGCACGATTTTAAAAGCAATGTATTTCTACTGCCTGCAGCACGTGGGAGACCGGAAGCTGTGTGGTTCATAAAAACATGTTCTTACTCAATATCAAGCCACAATTATTGCTTTTATTTTAAATCGTATAATTTCGGACTTTTGTTGCCGTCTGTGAGGAAAATAAATGGGGCTCAGAGCCTCAGGATACTGAAATCTGTATTTTAAAATATATTTTTCCTTCTAATTCGTTATTCTTTTCAAAATAACACACTGCTATTTACTCACAAATAACACACAATTATCCTTGCTTTTATTTATTGGTTTAATTCCATAATATCGGGCTTTTTTGGCGTCCGTCAGGAACTGAATTTCAAATAAAAATAACCGGAAACAGACGTAGGCCTATAAGGGACATTTCGAGCATCATTGCGATTGTCAACATTTCTGAGTTTAGGATGGCCGAAGACACTACACTACCCATAATCCCCAGCTATCGTTTAGGACTACAGTCCCCGTAAGGTTACGCAGAGCGTCAAACAGCTGTGTGAAATGGAACGAAACCACGCCAGACTATCCAAAACTGGAATCGAACGCCCCCCCAGAACTACACATGCTGGCTATTGTGTTTCGCAAAATGTTCAATGGGACGTCTCTACTGAACGTTTTCGTTTTCCCCACAATTAGAAGTTGCAAGTATTAAACACATTGGTGTTATCAAATGTAAAACATATAATTAATAAATGGGTGAAAATCGCTTGTGTCCATAATGCGCAGCATTAATACCCACATGACAGCTCATTGTTACTTTGTAATTCTACTCCACTACAATTCAGAGGTTAACCTGGTATTTTTACTCCACTGCATTTATTTGAGTTACTTTGCAGATTCTGATTAATTATGTGAAATATAAACAACCCTTAAATCAGACTTTAGTTACACCTGAGTAAAATTCAGGTAAGGTGATTGTCAAGTGCCAACAATCAGGAGAGATATTTGATAGCTGGTGCTTGAGAAGACTAAACATGTATCTGCAATTGACATGAATGGAAACGAGTAATAAAGTATATTCACTACTCGTTATTCTCTACTAATAGTTCATTAAAGACTGTATATTATGGCTATTTTGCGCATCCCTTTCAAGATTTTCAAAGGTTTATTGACATATCATATACACAACTACGGTGTAGTTATGCAATGAATGAAACACTTGGGTCACAGGTTCCTCAACAGTGCATTACAAGACATCTATCAATATGTGTGTACCTCCACCATTAAACTGTCATATTCTGCACATTTCTTATTCTATCTACATACATAAGAGTATAATTCATATGTATAATATCAGTTAAAAAAAGTGCTTCAACATAGTTAACATTGCAGGAAAGCAATATATTAGACGTTAAGTACTTTGTCAGGCTTAATATTTATCTGTAGATAGATACCCCCAAAGTTTTTTTCTTATTTAAAAGAAGACCTTAATCTGTTATTTAATGTTTAAATAAAGGTTAATTCGTTTTTCTGTTTTGCACCTCCTCCTATTAATATCTTTGTACATTCTGCACTAAACTGTTTTATTGTAGAGATCACTTAGAGTATCTTCTTGATTTTTTATATTCTATATTTATACTTTCCTCCTATGAAAGTATGTACTCTTAATATTTTTTTAATGAAATAAAACACAATAATTCAATAACGTGCTTTAACCACTAGGAGGTGCACACAAGGTACACACAGCCATAATAACGTTGTATTATTAGTGTAGGACACTTATGTTTTCGTACAACATCCGAAGATGTGTAGTTTTATGCATGCTTTCACATAATTTTACAGCATATTGCTATACTATTTCAGACTCAGTATTTACATTCTTACATTCAAAGAAAATCAGTAATATCTTTAAAAACTACAGTCCTTTTATATCAGGCACATTTAGGGACAGCTAAAGTAGCGAAGCTGCGGGTCCTCAAGCTGGACATTATTGCGGTCGCATCGTCACATGCATAATTATCATCGTCACAGAGAGAATGCGTTCGTGAAGAATGTGAGCATATATGCAGATCTTTAGTGTTGGTAATGTTATAAGATTGTATGCATAGTATCCTGCTGAGTCAGTGTGTTAATGAGTCTATTGATGTCCCGTTTTTAGCTGCTATGTTGTTCAGAAATTGAGCTAATGCTAGTTAGCTAAGTTAAGCTATTCAGTGATAGTGTGTGGATGAGATACTAACTTAGCCTTTATTAGCCATGTGTGTGTTTGCAACGTGTCTAATGTGTTTTTAGCAACAATTAGTATTGCTGTTGCTTATTATTAATAACCAGAGTCTGGTTAGTTATTGTAATGTGAACCTTATTTCAATTTCTGTGTATTTTGCAGAAACCATTCATTCTCTACTCTACGTTGTCATTATCATTATCATCCTCATCAAACCCATTCGACATCCTGTATGTGATTCCATATCAAACATGATGTATTCTGTGTTGATGATCAGAACTAACTAAGCTAATATAAAGTCCAACGACTGTACTTCCTGTCTCCGTGTCAACTCTAACCGGAGTGCTGTTTTGGATAAAGCGGCTCCAGCACAAACATCACAACACACATAAGATTCCCCAATACAAACAATTATACAAATTGAGTCAACACACTTATTTATTAATATGTAATGTTGAAACTTAATGCAGTGGGTGTTTTACAGTGGGCTTCACAGAGGAAAGAGTAGAAATCCACTGAAAACCATGCGATTAAACAACTCATCATAAACGCTGAAGCTGGAGGGCAGAACGATGTTGGCAACATCTCCCTTCTCCAGCTGAAGAACCATTGAGTTAGCCGCAGAGACATAGCCATAGGCATCATTGTAATCTTGAAGCCTCATCTTCATCACGTTGTTAAGAGCGAATTCAAGAGCGGTATCTGATACAAAGCGGCTTCCCCACATGTTGAAGCTGAAGTAGTAGACTCCTTTGAAGGGGGCTGTGAAGATACCTGTATCAGAGGAGAAGATCAGTGAGGAGAGATTGTTTCTGCTGCTTCAGCAGGACTTAAGGATGTTTTGTTTTTTTTAAATAAGGAGCATGTAGGAGCTATTACCCGCGTTCACACCGCAGTACTTTTCCCACTTTAGTTCCGATATAGTTCAGAAATGTCGCGTTCACACCAAAAAGAGCCGCAACTAAAATTAGTTAATGAGAACCTTTTTTACCCCCTGCTAGAGAGCAGGTACTTTCGTGGGAGAAAAAGGTTCCTATGTCTGATTGGCGGTGGAGATGAGGAGGTGTCAGCGTTCTGGCGATTTACTCGGAAGGCTTCAGTAGAAGCTGCTGGGAGTCCCAGCAGCTTCTACTGAAGCCAGTCCCCAACTCCAGGGACTTCCCGCCGGGGACTTCGGGTGGCAGTATACGCCGTGAAGTTGTTTGCGGCCTGCCAGTAAACCCAAAGCAGAAGAAGAAGTGACGTCAGCAGCTTCATTTGCCTAATCCTTCCCCAGGAACTTATTCCGTTGTGAACGCGATCTGTACTTAGTTCATGAGAACTAAAGAGTTCTCATGAACTAAGTTCTCATGAACCTTTGTGGGAAAAGTACTGTGGTGTGAATGCGCCTCTTGACTTTGTTCTATTTTCTACCATGATCAACTAGGAAAACTAAGAGATGTTTTAATGGTTTCATTAAGAAAACTCTTAAGAAAGCTTATAGTCACACATCTACTGTAAATGAGTGTGTGTGTGTGTGTGTGTGTTCAGTACCTGTAGTTGGGCTGTAGGCCAGGCCGATATTGGTGAAGACTTTAGTGTACTTCAGTATTGAGTTAGTGCCGAAGGGTCCGACTACTCCTGCATCACTGAGACCGACTGAGAACGCCACCTGAGTACCGGCTGTGAGAAAGAGGAGGATGCAGCAGAGTTTGACATTTGCTGGTATATCAGTATACCAGTTCTATTCTTATTCAATACTTTGACTCTTCATAATAGTTTATGTTTCTTACCTGAGTTATGTGTCTGGAACTCCACCACCTGCTTTTCACTGGAGCTCATCCTGTTCTCTAGAGCTGAACAAGTTTAAAATCTTTATAGTAAAATATAGTTTTCATCCTCAGTTTATTTCAGTTTCTGTCATCACATATTAGAAAGTTTGACACCTGTTTTCTACCACACTAAAGAGTTCACTTTAAATCAGATAGCTTACCTCCATCCTCACCCTGAGCCCCCGTCCAGAGCAGACAGAGCAGCAAAACTGCAGCTTTCCTCATTCTGAAATATCGCTGTTCAGACAGAGAAGTGTGACACGTCTCGCTCTGTTCCCGTCTTTATATACACGTTAAACAGCTGACGAGGCCGTGAGAATCCAGCAGATTTCTTTGATAACACATATCAAAATAATCCAAACGTCCTTGGACATTGTTTGATGTTCTCATAAACAAGTCATGTTTATCTTGGAACTTGATTTAATAACCTTGATAGTGACGGAGCATACTACATACACATGGCAGTTATCAGAACCATAACTATGAAACCTCCTGGGTACGGGCTCAAGCTGGTCCCGCTATATTGAGGAGAATGTATGCCCGTGTGCGAGCTGGCTTGTGCCGCCGCGATGAAAATGTCATATTCCTGTTCGAATACTCGCCAGTTCTCTGCGATGTTACCGTCAAAGACGAGTGGGTCGGGTCTCCGGAATCCATCCGCCATGTTAGCTTAGCTGCTTGCGTCTTGGAGCAGGCTTAGTTGTCCTCACAAACGTCACTCGGACGTGAAAAATCTGTCGAAAATAAACTCCGGAGACTTGACTTCTGACACCATGTTTGATGTTCTCATAAACGAGTCATATTTATTGGAACTTGGTTTAATAACCTTGATAGTGACTGAGCATACTACATACACATGGCAGTTATCAGAACCATATAGACAACCCCCTGGGTAGGGTACGGGTTAGGGTTACCTTGGTTGCTGATTGGCTAATGGCTACACAAGACAAAACATCGTTATGACATCATAAGTGGCCAAAATCTGATCAGCTCATTTTCAGACAGGTTTTTATAGAAATGGATCAAAAAGAGAGAGAATCTTTGTTCCTGAAACTTTCAGAGTCTCTTTCCACAGAGGGGACACATGTTGATGTAGAAGAGACATGAAGAAGAGGGGACACATGTTGATGTAGAAGAGACATGAAGAAGAGGGGACACATGTTGATGTAGAAGAGACATGGAGAAGAGGGGACACATGTTGATGTAGAAGAGACATGGAGAAGAGAGGACACATGTTGATATAGAAGAGACATGAAGAAGAGGGGACACATGTTGATGTAGAAGAGACATGAAGAAGAGGGGACACATGTTGATGTAGAAGAGACATGAAGAAGAGGGGACACATGTTGATGTAGAAGAGACATGAAGAAGAGGGGGACACATGTTGATGTAGAAGAGACATGAAGAAGAGGGGACACATGTTGATATAGAAGAGACATGAAGAAGAGGGGACACATGTTGATGTAGAAGAGACATGAAGAAGAGGGGACACATGTTGATGTGTAGAAGAGAGAGGACATGAAGAAGAGGGCGACACAATGTTGATGTAGAAGAGACATGAAGAAGAGGGGACACATGTTGATATAGAAGAGACATGAAGAAGAGGGGACACATGTTGATGTAGAAGAGACATGAAGAAGAGGGGACACATGTTGATGTAGAAGAGACATGAAGAAGAGGGGACACATGTTGATGTAGAAGAGACATGAAGAAGAAGAGGGGACACATGTTGATGTAGAAGAGACATGAACGAAGAGGGACAATGTTGATGTAGAAGAGACGTGAAGAAGAGGGACGACATGTTGATGTAGAAGAGACATGAAGAAAGAGGGGACACATGTGATGTAGAAGAGACATGAAAAAGAGGGGACACATGTTGATGTAGAAGAGACATGAAAGAAGAGGGGACACATGTTGATGTAGAAGAGACATGAAAAAGAAGAGGGGACACATGTTGATGTAGAGAGACATGAAGAGAGGGGACACATGTTGATGTAGAAGAGACATGAAGAAGAGGGGACACATGTTGATGTAGAGAGACATGAAGAAGAGGGGACACATGTTGATGTAGAAGAGACATGAAGAAGAGGGGACACATTTTGATGTAGAAGAGACATGAAGAAGAGGGGACACATGTTGATGTAGGAAGAGACATGAAGAAGAGGGGACACATGTTGATGTAGAAGAGGACATGAAGAAGAGGGGACACATGTTGATGTAGAAGAGACATGAAGAAGAGGGGACACATGTTGATGTAGAAGAGACATGGAAGAAGAGGGGACACATGTTGATGTAGAAGAGACATGAAGAAGAGGGGACACATGTTGATGTAGAAGAGACATGAGAAGAGAAGAGGGGGACACATGTTGATGTAGAAGAGACATGAAGAAGAGGGGACACATGTTGATGTAGGAGAGACATGAAGAAGAGGGGACACATGTTGATGTAGAAGAGACATGAAGAAGAGGGGACACATGTTGATGTAGAAGAGACATGGAGAAGAGGGGACACATGTTGATGTAGAAGAGACATGAAGAAGAGGGACACATGTTGATGTAGAAGAGACATGAAGAAGAGGGGACACATGTTGATGTAGGAGAGACATGAAGAAGAGGGGACACATGTTGATGTAGAAGAGACATGAAGAAGAGGGGACACATGTTGATGTAGAAGAGACATGAAGAAGAGGGGACACATGTTGATGTAGAAGAGACATGAAGAAGAGGGGACACATGTTGATGTGTCCCCTGACGACAGAGTTGCAGCAGAGACAGGACGAGGAAGAGGAACTGGAGGGGAGGAAGAAGCACATGATGAAATAAAAAAGCAAGATCCTCCCGAGCTCGACTTTTCATTCTCACCAGTGGGCGAACGCCAGCCACAGTTTTACTCTTGTTTTAGAAAGAATTTGGACACCTGTCGAATATTGTAGATCTGTTTGGTGTTTCAGACAAACCCTTCAGAGACATGTTTTGTGTATATCTGAGACCTGTAATGTATTGATGAAAAACAGTATAACAGGGGACCTTGAACACACAGGCAAAAATATAACTATCAACATAATATGATTTCTTTTTGGCATGCAGGAAACTTTAAGATATGACACACAGAAACATGCACACACACACACTTGGCCACACGCCAATGCAAACAAGATCACAATGACCTATCTGCAGGGTAAAGTAACCTGCAGCTCTTAAACCAACATACCTGTGGAAGGTCACAGCATGGTCTTAACTTTCAAATAATCTACCTGTGTATGCTTTGACTGCTGTCGAAATATAACTCTCTCTCTCTCTGTTTGCAGGTCAGTTTGCTGACTGTATTTAGTGTACTATATGTATTACATCTATCGCTCCGTTATCGTCCTAGAGGTTGTGGAGCTGCTGCACAAACACAGCTACAGAGGGCATGTGGATGTCAGCGTATGATGAATTGGAAATGGGGGACCCTGATGTAAACAAGACGAAAGTCTTTCTCTGGTCTGCATCCCCTTACCAATTGTACGTTTTGAGCTGTACTGTACTGTACCCAATATACAAGCTGTTAATAAACTTTTCAATCAATCAATCAATCAAGCCTCCTGGCAAGATGGGAACAAGTGAGACGGAAAAAACAATATTTAATGTTGAGAAAACAGCTCACTGCTACTCCTGCTTTAGTTTGAAAAAAGGAGCTTCCCTTGAAAAAAGTTACACATAAAATACATGTTACACACATACACACACACACACACACACACACACACACACACACACACACACACACACACACACACACACACACACACACAACACACACACACACACACACACACACACACACACACACCACACACACACACACACACACACACACACACACAGACCTTTGACTCATATGGTTCCCTGATTTTTAAGTCATGCTTTTACAACATATATAAGCACTCCTATGTTGTTGTAGTACATTAATTTATCTGTAGCTATTAACATGATTGCTCATATTTCAAGGCATATTTATCTTGAGCCCTTATTTTGGATCACTTCATCAACTGCCCCCATTCAAAAACCATTAAATAGCCCTGCTATATACTATGACCATTATTTTCTTATTTATAATATGGTTCAAATGGAGTAATTGGAGTTGTCTGATGCACTTGATACAATTTGACTATTTAACATACTGATGTGTTTATTCAAAACCATTTCAACACACAATGTCATAATAAAATAAATGTTCGGACATTCTACACTGTAACTCACTTTAAATTATATATATGAACTACTATACTATGACTATGATTTGTTCAAAATACTGGTGTATACAATAACCTTTTTCATATTTTGACTTCCTTCATGATATGTTCATAATATTCTATTCTTTTACCTCTTTTTCTCTATATTTTCAACACACTATACCAGGAATGGGCAAACCAAGGCCCGCGGGCCATATACGGCCCGTTGGGCTTGGGCCGAATATTGGTACAACATTTTCCAAATTATTCATCTTGCCCTTTTCCTGCAATACCCGGCATTTCAGTTGATGCCACTAGATGGCGCACTCTAGACACAAATTACCTTTGCTGGAGTCGGCAACCGGCAAGATCTAAGAACCAAATACATCACGCTTACATTGGAGGGGGTCAAGATTAACCTGAGCAATAACAGTTCACGGTTAGTACACTACAGCTCATACAAGCAGTAGCGCTGAGAAAAGTGACTAGAACGTGACCACACACTTGTAAAAAACACTTATATAAAGTCAGGCAACACTAAAGACACAACACACGCAACACAAACACTAACATTTGGTTTCTAAACCTTGTATTCAATAAAAGTTCTACACAAAATTGCACATCCCCATTGAAGCTATCCACATCTACTTGAGATCTGATATGCAGCATATTTTGAGCCGAGCATGCCTATCTACCCTTTTCATTAATCCAGGTAGTATGGGTGTTCTTTTTTTGTTTAGAGTATCAGACATTTTATGAATGGGCGTATTAAGATGTTTTGCCTAAATGACAAATAAATTATAAGATATTTGTTTGTTTTTTTCGATCGATGACGGACAGGTGTCTACCACTGAAAATGTTGTAATGAAGCAGCAATCCCCCGAGGCCAGCGTCTATGCTGCTTTGTTACAACATTTTCAGTGGTAGACACTTATAATTTCTCATTACTCAGTTTTACACCTGAACGACCGCAACTTCAAGGGCCAAATGGACAACGAGACCCACCTGGTGACCTTCGGATTCGACAGCAGCAACATCTGCGGGACGGAGGTCGTGGTGAGTTAACGTCAGGATTCCTGAAACTCATATTTAGAAGATTCCTGAATGTCCTCTTCCAATATGAGAGTAACATGACAGCAAAGGTATCCCAACTGTAGCTGTGAACATGACAGGATGTGTGATTACCTAGAAGAGCATCAGGACTGTTTGAGGCATATGATAGCGATGTGATTAACATGATGATTCAGCCTCTATGGAGATAGACATATGACAAGCATGCTCATTTCTGACGTGGAGCTAATCTGAAGTAAACATTGAATACTGCTTTCTATTCCTCCATCTTGTGATTGTGTAACTCCCTCTCTTGTATATCAGCATGTGAAGGACACTGTTCAGGAACTACTTGATGCTCTGTATGTGATGACTACTTCCATTCTTGAGAGGATCAGAAATAAATAGATCTGTTTGAAGCTCAAACTGGAGACCATGAGATTTCTCTGTCAGGACTGTTAATGACCACGAGGATAATGTGAGTGCTGTGATTAAATTAACTTAACGTTTTCTTTCACATTGCAGAAAAACAACAGCATGATCCTCTACAAGAACGCCATCATGACGAGGAACATGTCAGAGTACGGCGTGATCACGCGTCACAACCAGATCCAGATCGACTTCTCCTGCCTGTACAAAGAGCCGGAGATCAAGAGTTTCGCCTTCAGGATCAAAGACAGGTGAGCTTCTCCTGGTCCTTAAAGTACCGCAGCTCCAAGCTTCAAATCAAATCAAATCAAATCAAATCAAATAGCCTGGTTTTAGGCACTACCAGTAGCAGCTGGTCAGCAGACCTTAACGCTTCACACCGCTATACTGCGTTAGAGCTGAAGACGGAGGGTTTGGACGGGAACAGAGTCTCCATCGTGACTGACTCCTGCTGGGCCACCAGCCAGTCGTCTCCAAACGGCAGTCTGAGATACGACCTCATCAACAGCGGGTGAGAAATACACAGATCTGAGATAGCATCCAAAACACCTACTTTGTTCGTGAGCCTGTGGAAATATCTAATAAGCAAAATAAAACACCATTTCATTTTTTGTATTTGTTCCGTTCATGGTATGCACAACTTAATGTATAACAATTAGTTACAAAGCATGTCTCTATAAACACACCGTACCCGAAAAGATGCAGGGAGAAGAAAATAATCTGATATTACCTGCCCCTTTCTCAAAATAAATAGAAATAGACGGTCTTTCCTTCATATTTTCAACAGTATCATAGGAAAATAAGAGAAACACAAAAACTTTAAACAAATACTTAGTTCCCACTTGACAGTTAACGGAAAGAAACAAAACAACACCAAACATCACATGAACAAGGAAAAGTGCAACTTCTGAGTCCTACTGGACCACGAGGGGACAGGACAACCCAGTCTCACGGCATTTCGTGTTATAGTCACAACATTTAATCTATTGATTCGTGTTCACCAACACGATTTCCCCCTTTTTTTGATGTCACACAGAACGATTTTAAAAGCAATGTATTTCTATTGGTAGTATTTTTCGTGCCTGCAGCACGTCTTTTTGTCCAGTCGGGTCTTGTAAGACCGGAAGCTGAGTGGTTCATAAAAACATGTTCTTACTCAATATCAAGCCACGATTATTGTTTTTAATTTTAAATCGTATAATGTCAGACTTTTTTAAAATCTTTTTTTCCTTCTAATTTGTTATTCTTTTCGAAATAACACACTGTTATTTACTCAACAATAACTCACAATTATCCTTGTTTTTATTTATTTGTTTGATTCTATAATCTTGGTCTTTTTTGGCGTCCGTCAGGAACTGAATTTCAAAATAAAATAACCCGGAAACAGATACACACCCACTGAACGGATTACCCAAGATCCTCAGCTATGGTTTGATTGGATGTTTTAGCCGCAATGCACGTTGGGATATGGGGTTAATGCGATATGAAATCCGAAAAACATTTCAGAACTACACATGCTGGCTATTGTGTTTCGCAAAATGTTCTATGGGACGTCTCTACTGGGAACGTTTTCGTTTTTCCCACAATTAGAAGTTGCCAGTATTAAACACATTGGACAGACATCAGAGGCTAATTAGATTAGACAACAAAGGCTGTACTACATGGGGACATATCACACCTACATGCTATAACCTAACACATCACCCATGGGGGTGTGACAGGTAGGGGTGACAGCAGGGTGACGAGGGGACGGGGGTGCGAGACAGTCTCACACACACAACTTCAAAGACTGCCTTAACAGTGGCGGTTCTAGACCAATTTGACTGGGGGGGCCACTGGGGGGCCAGTTGTTTTCTGAGAGGGGCACAATAAATGCAGGACGAAAAAGAGAACTAGACAGTATGAAGTAATTGCGCATAAGAAAACAATGCAATACAGTTATTGGTATTTGTTTCAGTACACTTATTTATTTCAGATAGATCTTATAGTTATTACTGTTAGCTTCAGTTTAAGTTATAGTGCAATGTTTGCACTCACACCATATTTATATAAAAATAAAGGCAATGAACAGTTACATCTCTACTTTACAAAAGGGTGTCTGCACAATCTCACATTATAGCAACAAAATCCTGCGGTTTTTGGCAAACCGAGTACCAGAAAATATACATTTAAAAAAAAACAAAAAAAAAACGTCTCATTGTTAGGGGGGCCACAGGGAGGTCAGCCCCCCTAGAACCGCCCCTGTGCCTTAACCTGTTAAACCCCGAGCCTGTTTTTCAGGTTTCAGGCTCGAAAATGACATTCCCAGAACAAATGACCATATCTTCCCTTCTAAAAGGGTTAAATTAATAATCTTTTTTCTCAAAGTAATAATAAACCTGTGAGTTGGATGTAGAAAAGTCAGAATAAATATAGATGTTTTTTATTTTAAAGAAAATTCAGATTGAACATGGTAAAAAACTGTAAATTATAGTGTCCGTCCCAAAAATATTTTGTACTTATAGTGAAAACTAACCTTGGATGATGGGTTAGTACAGTGTTTTTCAAAGTGGGGGCCCCGAACCCCCGGGGGGCTGCCAGGGGGCGCCAGGGGGGTCACGCAAAGTTTGAGGGAAAGGGGATTTTATTTTTATTTTTTAAAGTTACATTTTTATTTTTTTTATGTTATTAATAACTGCATATCTATCAATCTATGTGTCCTTTGATGCCAATCTTTTAATATTTTTTATTTATTAATATATATATTTAAATCACACGACCGCCCTTCACGCCAATCAGAATCGAGCTGCCGCTACTGAGAGTGAAACTGAGTATCTGCTCAGCTTTTGGAGCAAGTGAGAGCTAGTGAATATTTCGCTCTGCAGCTGGATGAGAGCACGGATGTAGCAAATATTGATGTTTATATATATATGAATATAAATATGTTTATTGTTAATATTACTGTTAAATATTATATATAATATTATTAAGGCATAAGTATCTTTCAAAAATGCTAAAAATATATTTTAATTTTTACATAAAATGGAATTATGGATTATAAATGAAATATTTTTTGTATACAGAGACGTTAAAAACCTATGGATTAACCGATTCAGCCGCGTTTTTTCTCGTTCTAATGCCATTGAACACGTCTTTTGATCAGATTGACAGCTACGGTGAGACAATCTCCCTAGAACAGTGCTTCTCAAAGTGTGGTCCGCGGAACACTGGTGGCCCGTGAGCGCCCCCTAGTGGTCCGTGAGTATATTGGTAAAATTTCACATTTGAAATAAATAAATTTATTTAAGTTGTCCGCACTCTCGCGGGAATATCTCCGCAATGGATCGAGCTTAAGTTTTGATTGCATGATATAGCCCAGATAAACACCTTCATCACACACATGTTGCCACTTGTTTGTACCATTTTCAGGCGATTTGTAAAAAATGATGTGTTTTTGGATATTTGTGGAGTTAGGTGGTCCGCGAGTGTTTTTTTATTGGTTAAGTGGTCCTTGGTATGACAAAGTTTAAGAAACACTGCCCTAGAAGCTCCATAAAGGTACGTGTTGTGATGTCTGTGTTTGCTTCCCCTGTCGCGAGTTCGGATCACTCAGTGATGATACAATATACCTAAATAATCTGAGGAACCTCAGCTTTAATCGGATATCTTGTATGTGCAGCTACGATAAGTAATAAGGGTATCTTTTATCTTGAGTTCTGTGCCAATGTCCGTTAGCAATTTTCGCTAAGGGGTCATTTAGATGCTTCTTATGAGACTTGTGTTTTGTTTTGGTAAAAATGGTTTGTATCGTCAGTTAGCTGAGATTATTTCCGTTAATCTGGTATAACACATTAATAGGTTCTTAAATATTAAGATCCCCTGAGACACAGTGTCGTGAAAAAAAAAAACAGGGACCTTGGGGTTTAAGCATAGTTTCACTGCAGTCATTAGGATACTGATTTGCTGCTATACCAGTTCTACTCTTATACAATACTTTGACTCTTCATACTAGTTTCTGTTTCTTACCTGCGTTCTCTCTCTGGAGCTCCTCCTGTTCTCCAGAGCTGAACAAGTTTAAAATCTTTAAAGTAAAATATATTTTTCATCCTCAGTTTATTTCAGTTTCCATCATCACATATTAGAACGTTTGACACATGTTATTAGTATTATTGTAGATGTCACTTTGGAGCTCTGTCACAAATATTATTGTACATCAACATATCAGTAAGCATATGAAAATATTGACCTGCGTTCTTGCTCTCGCTGGCTGTCAGTCTGACCTGCATGTGGCTTTGTTAAAAACAACAAATGAGACCTTAAAGTGAAGAGTGTCAGTTTTGATGATTGCATGTATCAGTGCAGCGTGATAATCCAAACGTCCCTGGACATCTTACTGATAGTAAAGGGCAAACAACAACTTGAATTCTGTTCTTTTAAAAAAAGTGTATTATTCCTGATTTTTCTATATCTCTTTTTTTGTGATTAGACCTTGTTTTCCTTGACTTGTATTAAACTAAGCTACCCAAAATGATCCGATATTTAAAGGAAACCTCTATGTGTTTAACAGGTGTACATGGTGCTCATAGGGGAAGATGGTTTCTCACAAACAAGAGAACTACATGTCCCAGGATGCACTCTGTTCAGGAGGAACTCTCAAGACACCTTTATCATCAGGTGAAATCCTAAAACTCCACACAAAGTCAATACACAGCTGCGTTTTACATCAATCTCACATCCTTATTGAGCTGCTTTGAACTGGTTTTGCTCATGTATAAAGGCGGTCTGTCTCTGACCCCACAGTGCAGCCGACAGCCTGGGCCCTGTGTGGGGGGTGCACATCTGGCATGACAACTCTGGACCCTCCCCGAGCTGGAACATCAAACACCTGGACGTGTCCGAGGTAAAGAATGACATTACCACACACATCCTTTACCCCAGGGGTGTCCAAAGCTTTTTCACAGAGGGCCACATACAGAAGAATATACGAAGGGCTGGGCCACTCACTAGAGGAGAGGTATATCGCCTCATAGGTTCAGTTATAAGTTGGACACATCTATCAAATGTAGGTAAATTATTCTTGATACTTAAAAATGCTTTAAACAGTGAGAGGAACAACAACACAACAACATATTCATTCAACTCTCAACGTTTTACTGAAATACACTTTTTTGTATTATTGTTTTATTTTTTAATGTTTACCTTGTGTGAATCCTGTTTTTCATTCTGACCCTCAAATAGTTTTTATCCAGCTCTGCTTCATTTTAAACATTTCCTTTATAATGTTGTTTTGTGTTTACATATATTGAACACGTTCATACAAATGCTCAACGTTTTACTGTAATATCTTGTTTCAATAGTGACTTTATCAATTTATTTTTGCTGTATTATTATTTACATTTGTATTCTATATATCTTTTATTTTACCTTGTTCCATCTTCTCTTTTATTTTTATTATCATCATTATTATTATTATTATTATGATTGTCATTATTATTATTATTATTATCAGAGGCTCTGCAGACAGACGGAGGCGTCGTGTTGACGGCTGTGAGGTCTCGTCTGTATGGGCGGATTACTGAGTCACTGCGTTCCCCTCTTGACTCAATATCCCAGAATGCAACGGGAGAACTGGGCCGCCCTGGCCATACTCGCCCAGCTCACCAGGTATAAACTGCACTTAAAAAAAATCTGAATTATTAGTATTTTGTTTTCTGTAATTTAAGTTCCCATCAGCCACACTAACTCACCTGTCTGTCTGTCAGTGTCTGCTCTGTGGGGGCAGAGCCGGAGAACAATCGCAGGCTTTTCATAGGCTGTTCCTGCCGTTAGTCATGGACGGACTCCTCTCATTGGCCGCTCAGCTGATGAGGCGGGAACAAGTGAGACAACTTCAAAACAACGATGCTTATTTTACTTTTAGTGTTGAAGCGTGTACTCAAAGTGTGTGTGTGTGTGTGAGAGTATGTGTGTGTGTGTGTCTCTGTGTTTGTGTGTTATATACATAGTTATCACCGCAATAAACCGTATTTAATTTTGTCTTAATTTACATTATTTAATTATATATTTTCAAAAATGAAAAAGATACATTCCCAATGAAGCACAGCAGACCTCCTATTCACATGTTATTGATCCAGCACACCTGAAAGAGAGTGTGTTTCAGTGTAAAGTCTTTATAAATAAACATTGATTGATCAATCAATCAATCAATGTTTATTTATAAAGCCCAATATCACAAATGTTACATTTATCTCAGTGGTCTTCACAGTTTGTACAGAATATCAGTATGACAATACGACACCCTCTGTCCTTAGACCCTCACATCGTACAAGGAAAAACTTCCGGAGTAAACCCACAGTTTAAAGGGAAAAATGGGAGAAACCTCAGGGAGAGCAAGAGAGGAGGGATCCCTCTCCCAGGACGGACAGACGTGCAATAGATGCCGTGTGTAAATTGAAAAGATAATACATTTGCAACATAGGTAGTCCAAATGTTTGGAAATGCATGTGTGTATAATAGGAAGATGAATCCACGAGGATATCCATCCAGGACCTATGATCCAGGACCACAGCCACGACTCAAGATCCAGGGCTCGCAATCCAGGACACAAGACAGCAGGATCATCCATGACTCCAGATCCCGGCGTATAGACACCAAAAAGAAAGACATTGGGGAAGCTGGGTTAATCGGAACATGAGAGTACACAGGTATAGACAGAGAGAAGGAAGAAGTAAGATGTCCCCCGACAAACTAAGCCTATATCAGCAAAACTAGGGGCTGAATCTAATCAGCCCTAACTATAAGCTTTATCAAAAAGGAAGGTCTTAAGCGCACTCTTAAAAACGGATAGGGTGTCTGCCGCCCGAACACAAACTGGAAGCTGATTCCACAAATGTGGAGCT
Source organism: Gymnodraco acuticeps (assembly GCF_902827175.1). Classification (NCBI taxonomy): domain Eukaryota; kingdom Metazoa; phylum Chordata; class Actinopteri; order Perciformes; family Bathydraconidae; genus Gymnodraco; species Gymnodraco acuticeps. The sequence continues at coordinate 222,444 of NW_022991896.1, forward strand.
TGATAATAAAAGGCTCTGGCTCCCATTGTACTTTTAGAGACTCTAGGAACAACCAACAACCCTGCATTCTTGGAATGCAATGCCCTAGTAGGACAGTAGGGTATAATGAGTTATTTAAGGTAAGATGGCAGTGAGCACCTGCCCATTAAGGGCTTTGTAGGCGAGAAGAAGAATTTTAAATTCTATCCTGTGTTCTATAGGGAGCCAGTGTAAGGCAGCCAGAACAGGAGTAATGTGGTCCCTTTTCCTAACTCTGGTTAGTACACGAGCTGCAGCATTTTGAATCAGCTGAAGTGACTTGACTGACTTCTTGGTACACCCTGATAATAAGGAGTTACAATAATCCAGCCTTGAAGTAACAAATGCATGGACTAGTTTCTCTGCATCGTTTTGAGGCAAGATATGCCTGATTTTTGCAATGTTACGTAGATGGAAGTAGGCGGGCCTTGAAATTGATTTTATGTGGGCGTTAAAGGATAAATCCTGATCAAATATAACACCAAGATTCCTTACAGTCTCACTGGAGGCCAAATTAATGCCATCCATAGTTAGTATATCCTTAGATAATTTGTTTCGTAGATTCTTCGGGCCAAGTACAATAACTTCAGTTTTGGTCGTGTTTAACATAAAAAAATGTAAGGTCATCCATGTTTTTAAGTCCTTGAGGCAGTCTTGAATTTTATTTAGATGATTAATTTCATCAGGCTTGATTGATAAATATAGTTGAGTATCTTCCGCATAACAATTAAAGTTTACAGAATGATTCCTTATAATATTGCCTAACGGAAGCATATATAATGTGAACAAAATAGGTCCGACTACTGAGCCCTGTGGCACTCCATGGCTAACTTTGGTTTTCGTGGAAGATTAATCGTTGACACGTACAAACTGAGAGTGTTCTGATAGATAGGACCTAAACCAGCCTAAAGCAGTTCCCTGTATGCCAACTAAGTGCTCTAATCTTTGCAATAGGATATCATGGTCGATAGTATCAAATGCAGCACTGAGATCGAGCAAGACAAGAATAGAGACAAGTCCCTTGTCTGAGGCTATTAGAATGTCATTTGTGACTTTAACCAGAGCTGTCTCTGTGCTATGATGTGTTCTAAAGCCAGACTGAAAATCTTCAAATAAATCATTGTTTTTTAAGTAATCACACAACTGTTTTGCGACTGCTTTCTCAAGAATTTTTGAGAGGAACGGAAGATTAGAAATAGGTCTATAGTTGGCTAAAACCTCTGGATCGAGGTTGTGCTTTTTAAGAAGCGGTTTTATCACTGCTACTTTGAATGATTGTGGAACATAGCCTGATAATAAAGACATATTCATAATATTTAATAAAGAAGTGCTAATTAATGGAAAAACTTCCTTCAACAGCTTAGTTGGAATTGGGTCTAACATACACGTTGATGGTTTAGAAGAGAGAATCATTGAATTTAATTGTTCATGGTTAATGGCTGAAAAGCATTCTAGTTGAGTAGTAGGCTGCTCTCGCTTTACGCAGTGCTTTCTTATATTCATTGAGAGTAATATCGTCACCTTCTTAAACTAATGGCCTAAGTCATATTTTGGAGAAAATGTTTTTTTTGCCTAAATCATCTTTTCTTGATGCTGGCCACCTCTGGTAAAATTGCCTACATCCTTATTGAAAATAAAGTGCTGTTCCTATCCTGATAGTATAATGGCCTATGTCAAGAGTGTGACTTAGGCAATATATTCAAAGAAAAAAAATTGCTTAAGTCACATTGTCTTGTGACTTAGGCCATTTGACAAGCTTTACAAAATGGCTGCTTCAAAAAGAAAGAAAAACTAACAGATAAATTAAGTTATTTTCATGGTTCAGGGCTTATCCCCTGTTGGTAAGTGATGTTTACTATACTATATGCTAGGCTATAAATGTTGTGTAGTTATTTAGTCTTTTAATTTCACAATTTATAGTTACTGTAGCTAATGTAGCTACTGTAGCTCCATGAAGCATGCACACATTTCCCTCTGGGACAATAAAGACTCATCTAAAAACGAATCTAATCTTTCAAAACTAACGGTTACAATTACAGCATAATTATAAATAAGGAAAAGTGCATTTTGCGTTCGTCTGTTTTAATTCTTAATATTGTCCTTTTTCCATATTACATTTCCATCTTATTAGGAAAGATTAAATGTTTTTTTAACTGAATTTGGCCAAATAATATTCATTAAATAGCTTTAATGTATTAATGCATAGGACCACAGTGCAATTACAAAAATGTTTTTCACAATGATCACACAGTTGTGACCGTACGCCTACTCCTTTTTGGTAGGAGATGCACTTGACTTTTCAGACACCGATCAGGAATCATCCAATGAAAATGAGACTGTCGTTAAAGAGGTGGAGCAGCATGTACCAGGCCAAGACACTGTGGGTGTTTCTCAATGTCGAGGACGCTTCCTTGTCCTCCGAGTCAGGTCCATCAGAGGCTAGGCAAGATTCATTCCTGGCTTTCGGAGAACGAAGAATGGAACAGGCTAGCAAGTGTGCAGGTGTGAGTCATATGAGAGGCCCCGCCTTACATTTTCTGCCAAAGATTTTGGGAATTGGTCCGTGCGCAAAGCATTGTGGGGATTTTAAGACCGTGGAGTCTACACATGTGCAGCCTCGAAATTTCCAGCAACGAATTACGCCGGCCTCGGTAGAATTCCAAGGATCCTGGACATTGGAACAGTCCTTCGGCGGCACTCGATGACGTAGTATCCTTGAAATAGTGGCTCTGGAGCAGCCTTACTCGACATTGAGAAACACCCTGAATCAGATGGAGCAGACAATAACCTAAACACTTTCATTGAAGAAGAGAGTGTTGCTGAAGATGCCTTAGCAGAACCGTCCACACCATGAAGAAGACATAGATGATGATGATGTTATCATTGACCCAAACTACAATCCATCCTCTGATGAGTCCTCTGTCCCTGAAAATGAAGACAGTCTGGCAGCAACTTCAGAACATTATGGTCCTCATCTAAAGGATGTGTATGAAAACAATACGGTCAAAAGGAAACAACATAAATACCTCAGCCCAGAAACATGGAAGCAAAATGAATCCAAGAAGAAACGTCTCAAAGGAATGGCATACAAGGCCAAATGTGGCAAATAAATAGCTGCCTGCAAAGGCTATGGGCCTTCCCTGCAATTCGAAGTTCTGTCAACGAGTCACGACTTGAGACTGGCAATCCATTACAGAAGAGCAGAGGCAGTGGATATTTCAAAAAGTTTGGTCAATGGACAACTGGGAAGAACATCGGTTATACGTCACCACTTTGGTCACAAAGGTTGCCATAAAGTTGCTACTGCTGTAGTTGACGCTCTGCCAATCAAGGCAAGGAGGTTTCAGGACCTTCCATCCATGAAACATGTCATGCCCTTCGAGTGTCATCAGCTTTTTGACAATTTGTCACATAATCACACACACACACACACACGCACACACACACACACACACACACACACACACACACACACACACACACACACACACACACACACACACACACACACACACACACACACACACACACACACACACACACACACACACACACACACACCAAGATGACTGAGAAAGGTTCAGGGGAGAAACTGATTTAAATGGAAAAGGGTTAGCTACAATTAAAAACACAGCAAAGAAGAGCAGGAGGGAGTAGTGAGGAGAGGCACATGCCTCCTCAGGGTTTGCTTTACTTGCCTTTTGTTTTATTTAGCTAAGAGTGATTTAAGTTGTAGCTTTTGAGTTTGCTATATTGAATTAAAGGGCCAACCACGGCCAAACTGCCCTCTGTTTCCTGAGTCTCTGTATGCTCCTCTAGCATTTTAAACTGTTAGTGGCTGACCCAGCCCCATGGTCTGTCACAGTAATGCGGAAAAGAGAAGTGCACTGTTTTGCCTAAGTCACTTACTCCAGAAGTAATAAGGCCTAAGTCAGGTTTCAAATTGCCTAAGTCACAACAACATGTTCGTAAATTAGCCTAAGTCATCTAATCCTCTTATTTTACACAATTGACAGACAGTGTTATTTGTATGTCAATAGTCATATATTGTCATAACCTTTTTGTGTGAAATAATTAATATATATCATATATTCTATATTTGGTTAAGTTTTTTCTGTTTTTTGAAAAACGTTCAAATATGACTTAGGCCATTAGTTTAAGTGACGATATGCCAAATTAAACAAGATTCTTCAAGTTTAGTGGAACGCCATATCCTTTCAAGTTGTCTCGACTTTTGCTTTATTTTGCGGGTTTCGGCATTATGCCATGGAGCTAATCTATGTTGTTTTATTTTCTTCTTTTTCAAAGGAGCAACAGAGTCTAATTTTATTCGCAGCGCATCTATAGCACTATCAACAACATGATCAATTTGGGGTGGTGTACATTTTGTATAAGTTATGATGTTATTTGACAGATGTTTGGACAGAGAAGAGTACCTGAACGCCTCAGGACTTATATGTGGATGCACAGCATTTGAAAGGCTCTGAGTGACACCTGAATGCAGAGAGTTGACACTGCAGGCACTTAACTTTTCAGCAGAATCACAGGAAGATTAATTGTGTTGAAGCTGCGGAGAATGCAAATCGTGAGAAGCAGAACAAGTCCACGCCTCTGTGTCCTCATTGTTTGTCTCTTTGTATCCATTTGTAATCCTTTAGTGTCTCTTTGTAGTCATTTTATATCGCTGTTCAGACAGAGAAGTGTAACACGTCTCGCTCTGTTCCCATCTTTATATCCACATTAAACAGGTCACTGGCAAGGCCATGTGAATCCAGCAGATGGCTTTGATAACACACATACAAATAATCCAAACGTCCCTGGACATCTTACTGATAGTAAAGGGCAAACAACAACTTGAATTCTGTTCTTTTAAAACAAGTGTATTATTCCTGATTATTCTATATCTCTCTTTTATTGTGATTAGACCTTGTTTTCCTTGACTTGTATTAAACTAAGCTACCCCAAATGATCCGATATTTAAAGGAAACCTCTATGTGTTTAACAGGTGTACATGGTGCTCAAAGGGGAAGATGGTTTCTCACAAACAAGAGAACTACATGTCCCAGGATGCACTCTGTTCAGGAGGAACTCTCAAGACACCTTTATCATCAGGTGAAATCCCAAAACTCCACATAAAGTCAATACACAGCTGCGTTTTACATCAATCTCACATCCTTATTGAGCTGCTTTGAACTGGTTTTGCTCATGTATAAAGGCGGTCTGTCTCTGACCCCACAGTGCAGCCGACAGCCTGGGCCCTGTGTGGGGGGTGCACATCTGGCACGACAACTCTGGACCCTCCCCGAGCTGGAACATCAAAACACCTGGACGTGTCCGAGGTAAAGAATGACATTACCACACACATCCTTTACCCCAGGGGTGTCCAAAGCTTTTTCACAGAGGGCCACATACAGAAGAATATACGAAGGGCTGGGCCACTCACTAGAGGAGAGGTATATCGCCTCATAGGTTCAGTTATAAGTTGGACACATCTATCAAATGTAGGTAAATTATTCTTGATGCTTGAAAATGCTTTAAACAGTGAGAGGAACAACAACACAACAACATATTCATTCAACTCTCAACGTTTTACTGAAATACACTTTTTTGTATTATTGTTTTATTTTTTAATGTTTACCTTGTGTGAATCCTGTTTTTCATTCTGACCCTCAAATAGTTTTTATCCAGCTCTGCTTCATTTTAAACATTTCCTTTATAATGTTGTTTTGTGTTTACATATATTGAACACGTTCATACAAATGCTCAACGTTTTACTGTAATATCTTGTTTCAATAGTGACTTTATCAATTTATTTTTGCTGTATTATTATTTACATTTGTATTCTATATATCTTTTATTTTACCTTGTTCCATCTTCTATTATTATTATTATTATTATTATTATTATTATCAGAGGCTCTGCAGACAGACGGAGGCGTCGTGTTGACGGCTGTGAGGTCTCGTCTGTATCTGGGCGGATTACTGAGTCAGTAGGCTTGTTTGAGACAAGCGAGACCGACGCAGACCTGCGCAATTGCGATCAACGTCTTGCTAGTGCGTTGCATGATGGTTAGTCATTTTGTCCGACTTGCTCTGGAGGCTCGCCCACATGAGACGTTGAAATCTCGCCGGACAAAGACGCCCGCAGACTTGAGAGCGAGGCGCGGCGAGGCGGCGCAGTTCCTCTCCACCAGCGCCATATATGGCGCTGCTCTCCACGGGCTGCGGAAGCGAAATGCTTGATGGGAAACGACTCGCTGGTATCTCGAGCTGAGTGCTCATTGGTGGTTTTTACCCCGTGCTGCTGATGAAACTCTCCAATTGGCTCGGCAAAAGTTTGTTGTTGTTTTGTGTCAGTTTTACGTCGCCACTTCCATTCACATTGTTCATCATTGTTCCACATTGTTCCAATGTTTATCATCATGAAATTAGTATCTATATATTATACTATACTTGCACTGCTCACCATTTTCATACTTTATATATCTTAGCATATTCATACACACTGCTCATACTGCTCACAGGCTGCTGTGTATCTAGTGTATTCATACCCCTCACTGTTTATTCATCAATCAATTCATTTTATATTTTATTCTGTAGATTGTGTACATTACTTTTCACTTCACTGCTTGTTGCACCTGGTTAGAAGCTAAAGTGCATTTCGTTGTCTCAGTACCTGTAATCTGTGCAATAACAATAAAGTTGAATCTAATCTTGAGCAGGAACAAATGGATTTACTTAGTACATATCTGACATTAACGATTAAACACATTTGTGCATTCTTTATAAATGCAAACTGAGTCAAGCCGACTCCGGAGGTGGCAGTATGCACCTTAAAGTTGTTTGCAATCCGCCAAAAAACCGAGAGAAGAAGAAGAAGAAGAAGCCGACTCCGAGCTGTCTGACTTCAGGCGAGCTTTTTGAGACCTCCCCCGGCTGCGATCGGCTATTCTCGTCTACTTTCGAGGCGAGCCGCAGCTCATCTCAAACAAGCCTACTGTGTCCCCCTCTTGATTCAATATCCCAGAATGCAACGGGAGAACTGGGCCGCCCTGGCCATACTCGCCCAGCTCACCAGGTATAAACTGCACTTAAAAAAATCTGAATTATTAGTATTTTATTTTCTGTAATTTAAGTTCCCATCAGCCATACGGGCCCTTTCTCATTCCTCTAACTCCCCTCCTCGACTCCTATCCTCGACTCCTATCCTCAAGACTTAGTCCCGCCCACAGAAGATGTGAGCGGAGGAGCCGAGGAGGGGAACCGAGGAGAGAGGAGGGGAAGCAGCAGGCGGTTAGAGAAATGAGAACTCCTCTCCTCTGAGCGGTCATTTTAAAGAGACGTCCATTAATGATAACAGGAGGTAGCAGCCCTCTGTCTGATGGACAGATGTGTTCATGACGACTTATATATTTACTTTGATTCATTCACAGTGCGGTGTAATGAGACAATAACAGGCTACAGATGCGGACACACACACACTTACACACACACACACACACACATATATATATGTATATATTTATATAAATATATACAATTTCAGAATCAAACAGAGCACTCTCATAATAACGTAACACTATCAGAGACTGGATATACCCATTAGCTAAACCCAAATTTAGCTTTCATCAAAGATTCTTAATGAGAGGTTGAAAACCGTCTCTGCTTTCATGGAAACCCCAGAAACTGGTTGTGACGGCTGCTGTTCTTTACTGAATGGTTAGTATAATCCATGTAGGATCCAATTATTTGTATTGGCCAGTGTTAGGTAAGTGCTGGTTTTGTACCCTACATCTATGTTAAGCTGTTCAAACGTTCTACTGACATTATTTTATGTAGATATAAGATAATACATTGAGAGAGCTGAGACAGGCTATACAAGCTTATCTGTTTGAATGTCCTTAAATTACAGTATTCCAAACAGCAGAACTTCTGTGTATGTGATGTGACTGATAACCTGACATGGTTTAGCCTTTTCCCACACCTACTACTACTGATCAGCCTGCTCTCAGCTTTCTCATTTGTCTGTGTTGTATTGAAGCAGTGTCCTAAATGTAAAATGACTGACATTTTGTTTTAATGTGTAGATTTCTTTAAGAACTGTTCACCTGTGGAGATTGCAGTGGCAAAGTGTTCCTGTGTAGCTGGAACAGCACTCTGCAACCACAATGTTGCACTGCTGTTCCAGACCGCACACTACTCCACACTCAACCTGGCTGCTGTACCCCCTGTCCTCAGCTGCACTGAAACAGAGCAGCGATGGCACAAGCCAAGAACCATGGTAAGTACAGTATGTGTTCACAACCAATCCACGGTTTAATGAGTATTTCCTTTGTGCCAAGAGCTGATTTAGTATGTTGCATCAACGACCTTTTCAATTAATTTGACAATTCTTTTGTGTAATTAATAGGGTGTGAAACCAGGCAGAGTGAGTGACATTGTGTTCATTTCCACTAAGCCAAAGCAGTTTACAGTTGCTGACGGTGTAAGGTAATATCTATTGTCCTAAGTGAGTGTAGCCTGCTACAACTTTGTGATTGTTGTCTGAGTGTAAAATTGTTCTTAAAGTCCTAATTATCATATATGTTCAAAGGAGTACACGTTACAAGGCCGTGCGGGGGGAGCTGCCAGACCCAGATGTCCTCAAAGTCAGCGAGGCATACAAGGACTTCTCAGCAGACATCGCACCACGAAATAAAAACGAATGGCTCACTACTGAACTTACTCAATAGTTATCATTAACAAAAGTTGTGGATGCTAACTAACTTATCTTGCATTGATATAACACTCTTTCAGAGGAAATGTTGGAAATGCACACATTATATATATTTTTTGCATCTACTTTCTGGATATTGTACATCTGTCACAATCTTAAGGAGAACCCAAATGCAGCACTCGAGAAACCAAGGAGAATTGGTAATAAACTTTATTGGAGATTCCACTGGATCTGAGGAATTCCAACCGAGCAGTTTAACGCACCGGAGGACAGCGGGCAGAAGGTGAGTCAGGGACAGGCAGAGAGTCAGGGAGTAAGCGAGGCGGTCAGCGGGGATACAGGCAGGGTCGGATAACAGGCCAGACAGGATAGTCGAGGGACAGGCAGGATCAGGGAACAGGCAGAGCAGGCAGATCGAGGACAGGCAGGGTCGGAACCGGGTAGGCAATCTAGTTTCAAACGCGGGAAAGACAAGCATGAGGCAAAGTACAATCTGGCAAAGAGTGTGTGTAAGGTGCGGGTTTAAATACTGGCAGAAGCTAATGGGTGCAGAAGAGAAAGAGAGTGAGCTAATGAGTGGGTGTGGAAAACAGGTGAGACAGGTGAATGGAAAACTACTGGTGAATGATGGAGCAGACTATGACAGAACCCCCCCCTTAATGGACGGCTCCTGACGTCCCTAAATGCTAATCTACAGAGGAGGGTGGGAGGTGGGATTAATACTCATCTGAAAAAGTTCTTTTGGCCTCCCTCTCCTGCCCCCTGTCGGAATCTGCGTCCTCATCAGAAGCCGGCCCCTCGCTGTCCTCCTCTGAAGAGCTGACGGTAAGAGGAGAGACTCTCCCTGTGTTTCTGCCCGTCGACGTGACGGTCTTAGACGGTTGCTCAGGATTACGCCGATGGAACTCCCTGATGAGCCGGGGGGTCCAACACATGACGAGCTGGAACCCAAGCCCTCTCCTCAGGGCCGTAACCCTTCCAGTCCACCAGGTACTGGACTCCTCTTCCTCTGCGACGGGAACGAATAAGTCGTCGGAGAGTGTACGTAGGCCCGCCGTCAATCATCCGGGGCGGTGGTGGGGGAGGGACCTTAGGAACCAAGGCACTCTCTCGCACAGGTTTGATCCTGGAAACGTGGAAGGTGGGATGGATCCGCAGAGTCCGAGGCAGTCTTAGCCTTACTGCTGCGGGATTGATTATCCTGACAATCTCAAAAGGTCCAATGAATCGAGGTGCAAGCTTCTTCGAATCCACCCGTAAAGGAATATCCCGGGAGGAAAGCCATACCTTTTGGCCCACCTGGTAGACAGGTGCTTTGGAACGTCGGCGGTTGGCAGAGGAGGCGTACCGGTTGGCCGAACAAACGAGAGTTCTCCGGGCTTGATTCCAGGTCCGTCGACAACGACGGATGAAAGCCTGGACGGACGGACAGGTAACCTCCCTCTCCAGGGCTGGAAACAGAGGGGGTTGAAACCCGTAAGCACACTGAAATGGGGACAACTTGGTGGCCGAACTGACCAGAGTGTTGTGGGCGTACTCGACCCAGAGCAGTTGTTTAGCCCAGGCCGCTGGGTTCTTGGAGACTATACAGCGTAAGGTCGTCTCCATCTCCTGGTTCTTTCTTTCTGTCTGACCGTTGGATTGCGGATGGAAACCGGATGACAGACTGACCGTGGCCCCAAGGAGCGTGCAGAATTCCCTCCAGAACACTGAGGTAAATTGAGGACCACGATCGGAAACCACATCAGTAGGCAGCCCATGGAGCCGGAACACATGGAGCAGGACCAGCTCCGCCGTCTCTTTGGCTGAGGGGAGCTTGGGTATCGGCACAAAATGAGCCATCTTACTGAATCGGTCTACCACCGTCAAGATGGCAGTGTGTCCGTTGGACGGTGGCAGACCAGTAACAAAGTCCAGAGAAATGTGAGACCAGGGGCGATGAGGGATAGGCAGAGGTCGTAGGAGACCAGCAGGAGCTTGGTGAGAAGACTTGTTTTGATTGCAAACAGGGCAGGCATTAACAAATTCCCTGGTGTCCTCCTTAAGTGTTGCCCACCAGAACCTTTGCTGGACTACCTCCCATGTACGTTGGATCCCAGGATGGCAGGTGAGTCTGGAGTTATGAGCCAACTGGATAACATCAGACCTCAACGTCTGCGGAACGAACAGGCGGTTCGGCGGACAGGCACTGGGTCCCGGCTGGTCCTGCTGGGCGGCCTTGACCCTCTCCTCCACCTCCCAGATGAGGGCGGCGACGAGCTGAGGAGTCGGAAGGATGGTGTCCAAGCCCCTGGGAATGTTACCTCCCTCTCCAAACTGACGAGAAAGAGCGTCAGCCTTAATGTTCCGAGAACCAGGGCGGTAGGAGAGGGAGAAATTGAACCGAGTGAAGAAAAGGGCCCATCTAGCCTGTCGGGAATTCAGTCTGCGGGCCGACCGGATGTACTCCAAATTCTTGTGGTCGGTCCACACCAGGAAAGGTTGACTGGTCCCCTCGAGCCAGTGACGCCACTCCTCCAGAGCCAACTTCACTGCTAGCAGCTCCCGGTTTCCCACATCATAATTTCTTTCCGCTGGAGTCAAACGCCTTGAAAAGAAAGCACAAGGATGGAGTTTTTGGCTGTTCATTGCTCGCTGAGACAGGATGGCTCCCACCCCCATATCAGAGGCATCCACCTCCAAAACAAACTGTCTTACAGGATCGGGTACTCGGAGGATGGGGGCGGAGGTGAACCTGGCCTTAAGGTTCTGGAACGCCTCCTCAGCCGAGGAGGACCACTGGAACATAACCTTAGAGGAGGTCAGGGCTGTGAGAGGAGCGGCCAAGGTACTGTATCCACGAATGAACCTCCGGTAGAAGTTGGTGAACCCGAGGAACTGTTGTAGCCGCTTCCGGGATTCTGGAACCGCCCAGGAAGTGACTGCATCAACCTTGGAAGGATCCATCTCGATACTCCCCTGTCCCACAATGTATCCCAGAAAAGAGACAGAGGATGTGTGAAACTCGCACTTCTCCGTTTTAACAAACAGCGAGTTCTCGAGCAATCTCTTGAGAACCGCCTGGACGTGGTGCACGTGTTCTTTCAGTGTCTTGGAAAAGATCAGGATGTCATCCAAGTAAACAAACACGTGTCGGTCCAACATGTCTCGGAGCACGTCATTTACCAACGCCTGGAATACTGCAGGGGCGTTGGTAAGCCCAAAAGGCATGACTAGGTACTCGTAGTGCCCCGAGGTGGTGTTGAAGGCTGTCTTCCACTCATCCCCCTCGCGAATACGTACCAAGTGGTACGCGTTACGCAAGTCCAGCTTTGTGAATATGGTTGCTCCCTGCAGCAACTCAAATGCAGAAGAGATAAGAGGCAGTGGGTATCGATTCTTGATCGTAATGTCATTAAGACCCCCGAAAGTCGATACAGGGTCTTAGGGTCTTGTCCTTCTTCTCTACAAAGAAGAACCCTGCGCCAGCAGGTGATGAGGATGGGCGAATAATCCCAGCCGCCAGAGAGTCATTGATATAAGTCTCCATGGAAACTCTTTCCGGAGCAGACAGGGAGTACAATCGACCCCTGGGGGGGCTGGTCCCGGGATGCAGGTCGATGGCACAGTCGTAGGGCCGGTGTGGTGGTAAGGAAGTAGCCCTCGACTTGCTGAATACTTCCTTGAAGTCCAGATATTCCGGTGGAACCCCTGTAACATCTGGAACTTGGCTGGGGTTTACCGAACGCTGAGGCGCGGCAGCCTGTTTCAGGCAGATCAGATGACAAGAAGGACTCCAACCCAAAATGGCTCCCGTCTCCCAGTCAATGTTAGGGTTGTGGCGGCGGAGCCATGGATAACCCAGGATCAGCGGAATATGTGGAGACCGGAGAACATGAAACTGAATAGTTTCGTGATGGTTCCCAGACAGGAGCATGTGAACGGGTACAGTCTGATGAGTCACTGTCCCCAGCAGGTGACCGTCTAAAGTGTTGGCTGGAACTGGGCGAGACAAAAGAACCCGGTCTATTCCCAACTGCAGCATAAGCTTCTCGTCCATAATATTCGCGTCCGAACCAGAGTCAATAAAAACAGCAAGCGCCTGAGAGCTATCCGGTAATAGCAACCTGGCGTGGCTCAATGGTCTCTGAGTGGGAACAAATCCAGGGGTTTGGCTCACCAGTATGTTCCCCATTACTGCTGAGCCTTGCCTTTTACCGGGCAGTGAGAAACAAAATGGCCGGCCCGGCCGCAGTAGAGACACAGATTACGACGTCTGCGATGCTCACGTTCCTCCAAAGTGAGGTTGGTGCGACCCACCTGCATGGGCTCATCCCCCCCTGGTTGCGGCTCTGGAGTGAGGTGAGGTGTCGTAGCCAAACTCGGACGTCGGGGGCGCCCAGGCATGTTGAACTCCCCGCCGATCGTCGCTCCCGTCTCCGTGTCTGGATGCGCCGATCCATGCGGGAAGTCAGTTCAATCAACCCATCCAGTGAATTGGGCAGATCAAACGACACCAGCTCGTCTTTAATGTAATCCGCCAAACCACGCAGATAGGCGTCACACTGGGCTGCAGAATTCCAGTTGCTGAGGCGGCTCCGGGTGCGAAACTCAATGGCATAATCCACCACAGATCCATTACCCTGGCTCAGGTTCAGTAGTCCTCCTGCAGCGTCTGGACCCACAGACACGGGTCCAAACACCTTGCGCAGCTCCGCAGAAAAAGCGGGGAACGAAGAGCAGGCGGGTGTTTGTTGCTCCCATTCCGCTGTGCCCCATAGTCGGGCTTTCCCAGTCAAATGATTGACCGTGAAGGCCACACGAGCAGCTTCAGAAGCGAAAGTGTGTGGCTGCAGCGCAAACAGGATAGAACAGTTCGTAAGAAACGGGCTGCAGCCCTCCGGTTCCCCGGCGTAGCGCTCCGGAGTTCCCACCCGAGGCTCTGGGGTAAATCCCATCAGAGGTGATGCAGAAGCCGGTGTCGACGGCATAGGAAGAGGCGCTGGAGCGGCCACTCCTGCCACTAGCTGCTGCACAGTAGCCGTTAGCTGCTGTAGCTGCGCAGCTAAATAGGTTAGCGTCTGGTCATGTGAAGAGTTAGCATGATGAGCCTCGGTGGCCAGGGCGGCTATCGAGGCTTCCTGCCTCTGGAGAGCGTCCTCAACTCTCACGAAACGGTCTCTAGGTGCAGAGGAGTGCGCTGGGTCCATGTTCTGGCCAGATTGTTCTGTCACAATCTTAAGGAGAACCCAAATGCAGCACTCGAGAAACCAAGGAGAATTGGTAATAAACTTTATTGGAGATTCCACTGGATCTGAGGAATTCCAACCGAGCAGTTTAACGCACCGGAGGACAGCGGGCAGAAGGTGAGTCAGGGACAGGCAGAGAGTCAGGGAGTAAGCGAGGCGGTCAGCGGGGATACAGGCAGGGTCGGATAACAGGCCAGACAGGATAGTCGAGGGACAGGCAGGATCAGGGAACAGGCAGAGCAGGCAGATCGAGGACAGGCAGGGTCGGAACCGGGTAGGCAATCTAGTTTCAAACGCGGGAAAGACAAGCATGAGGCAAAGTACAATCTGGCAAAGAGTGTGTGTAAGGTGCGGGTTTAAATACTGGCAGAAGCTAATGGGTGCAGAAGAGAAAGAGAGTGAGCTAATGAGTGGGTGTGGAAAACAGGTGAGACAGGTGAATGGAAAACTACTGGTGAATGATGGAGCAGACTATGACAACATCTGATCATCTGTTATATAAACTAGCATTACTTAAATATGCAGAGACTAATTGAAATGTTTAAATATGTATTTTTCCCCCCGATATAACATCAACCTATGTTTTGTAAAAGTTTATTAAATTAATCTGTAAAATGTTATCATATTGTGGATTTATTAAATTATGTATTTTCCTATGTTATTTATGTATGCGTTTGTTTTGAGGATATCATTCATTAGTACCTAAACATAGTATAACTGCTTTTTGTAATGAAATACACAATTGGTTTGGGAGCAAGAAATCTTTTAATCGTTGTTGCCCAGGCTTGCCGAAATGAATGGAAACTTATCTCCCGATTATAACGTTGTGTAACTTGCTGCTGTTAAATAGCCTACCGTCAAACTATGTGCAATATGTGCTTTATGTGCAATATATACTTTATATACATATGCCATCTTTAATAACTGTAATATATACCGGGCTGCTAAATCCTAAGAACTGCTACAGGATTTGATTTGTTTTGTATCTGTATTTTTGAAAATTATGTAACTTTTTATCTTTTTTTTAGAATATTGTTTATTATATTATAACTTAGTACTTTTTTTTAGCATATTGTTTATTGTATTATAACTTATTACTTTTTTGACGCATGTAAGATATGCAACACTAAGCTGTCTGTGGCTCTTTCCTGCTGTAACGCTGCAAATGTCCCCTCTGTGGGACTAATAAAGGTATTCTGATTCTGATAACGGGACGAATTTGTACAAAGGGGCACACAGCAATGTAGTGCCGACTTTCTTACACGCTGGAAGGCCAATCGCTTTTCTTTACCCCGAAATCCGCTCATTCTTGCTCTCGGTGTGTCATAATAAACTGTCAAGCTGTCAAAACGCTGTACTCAAACCGGAAGTACTCAGCCTCACACCCAGCCGCCGGAAGTTGATAGACGCCATCTTGTGCACAGAGCCTATAAAATAATATCCAGGGGATGCATGCAGAGCTGTCATTGGCTGAGATAAGTCCGGCCGTGCGTCACGACCATAGGTCACGACCTATGGTCACGACTCTTTGGGCCCTTCTCACTTCGATTAAATGGATTCCTTGCGTCCCTCACTTGCGTCGTTTCCCTGTGACTAGTCCCTCCCACCAGGGAAGCATGGAGAGACGCAAGGAAACCACGAGAAGCAGGGAAATTAGTTTTAAGAGCAATGGGACGTCCTTTCCTCCGGAGCGTCACGTGAAGCGACGTCTGTTTGTGATGACGCTGCACAGCTGATCGTCTGACAGCAGCTCTGTCCCAGTTATTTTCACAAACACCCCCGCCTCTGTTAGTACACATTTACTGACACAAACATTTGTATCATCTGTTGTAGACCCAACAAATTAATATTGATTAGAGTGCACAATAGAAATAAAATAATTGAGAGAAGAAAAATAGATATATATCAAAACCCAGTTAGATTAACATTCATTGGATTGCACACTTTGTTTGTTTGTTTGGATATGTAGCCAATTCACATTTTAAATAGCACTTAATGACTGACTGAATGGAAATGACAATAAATGAAAATGTAAAACGAAAAAAGCGATCATGAAAATGTTTCCAAAAAATGAATAAAATGATTTTTGACCACTTTGTTGTTCAGATATATCACATATTTGTAACTAAATGAAACATGAATTGAAACAAAACACGGTATAAACTGAGGAGTGACTCCCGTGAGGTTCATGTGTTTTCTTCACTCCGCTGGGAAACTGCTCTCATGTCAAGAAGCGAGGAGCTATAACCGAGGAACCACCAGACCATCCTTCGTTGAAATCCTCAGACACTCGCCCCACCCCCTTACTGTGTATCGCTCACTGATTGGACGAGGCAGTGCATGCACTGATCTGATGCTTCTTGACATGAGAGTAGTTTCCCAGCGGAGTGAAGAAAACACATGAACCTCACGGGAGTCACTCCTCAGTTTATACCGTGTTTTGTTTCAATTAATGTATCATTTAGTTACACATATGTGATGTATCTGAACAACAAAGTGGTCAAAAATTATTTTCTTCATTTATTGGAAACATTTTCATGATCGCTTTTAATCTCATTTTTTGAGAATGAGTTCTTATTTTATTTAATGTATTTGGGGTCTACAACAGATGATACAAATGTTTGTGTCAGTAAATGTGTACTAACAGAGGCGGGGGTGTTTGTGGAAATAACGGGAACAGAGCTGCTGTCAGACAATCAGCTGTACAGCGTCATCACAAACGGACGTCGCTTCACGTGACGCTCCGGAGGAAAGGACGTCCCATTGCTCTTAAAACTAATTTCCCTGCTTCTCGTGGTTTCCTTGCGTCTCTCCATGCTTCCCTCGTGGGAGGGACTAGTCGCAGGGAAACGACGCAAGTGAGGGACGCAAGGAATCTATCAAAACAACGATGCTTATTTTACTTTTAGTGTTGAAGCGTGTACTCAAAGTGTGTGTGTGTGTGTGTGTGTGTGTGTGTGTGTGTGTGTGTGTGTGTGTGTTATATACATAGTTATCACTGCAATAAACCGTATTTAATTTTGTCTTAATTTACATTATTTAATTTCATATTTCAAAAATGAAAAAGATAAATTCCCAATGAAGCACAGCAGACCTCCTATTCACATGTTATTGATCCAGCACACCTGAAAGAGAGTGTGTTTCAGTGTAAAGACTCCAACAGGTGAGGAACCCTCCCTTCATGGAGGCCTGATAACACGTGGTGAACGCTGAGAGACGCTGCCACTCGGAGCCTTTTTTACAAACTCTAAAACACTCTTTTTTTATACTTTTTATTATTTAATGTTCATGTTTCACAGAAATAGCTTTAGGTCCCGTTCAAATGTACAAAAGGTTCAATCAGCAGCTTCGTTGCATTCAATGCACATTGTGAACCCTCCAGTCAGATGTAGTAGTGTTTGATTTGACCTTTTATTGGACATTTTACTCCATTGTCCTGTGTTTTTATAAATATTGTAATTTTATTTAGTAGTTATTGGAACATTTTCTTTCCAATAAATTCATATTTGTATCAATTATTGTATCTTTAATTTTACCATTTTTAAAAACATTTTCTATGAATGTTTTTATTTAATTTTCTTTATTTTACATTTTATTTGTAATTATTTTGTTTACATGCTCTTTTTTTAATGTTAAACTACTTTCTCAAACCCAGTAGAAGCAGCTATGGGACCAGTAAGAAATGTACATTACAGTGTTCATATGGTCTAATGCTAATCCACACAGTGTTTCCAGTAGCTGAATGTGAACCAGTAACAAGCTCTAATTAAAACAGGATCATTTAAAAACCATCACAATAACACACTGGGAAACACCCAGAGGACTTGTAAAGTACATTTAGCTGACAAAACGTTTCTATTTTAATCAGAAATCGTGCAAAATGAGTCCTTTGTGTACTTAAAGTCATATTTTGATACTTTTGGTCCTTTACTAAAGTCATGTTTAAAGTACAATGGGAGCCAGAGCCTTTTCTTATCAAGCTCCACTTTTGTGGAATCAGCTTCCAGTTTGTGTTCGGGCGGCAGACACCCTATCCTTTTTTAAGAGTGCGCTTAAGACCCTCCTTTTGATAAAGCTTATAGTTAGGGCTGATTAGATTCAGCCCCTAGTTTTGCTGATATAGGCTTGGATTGAACAGAATAGCAACTTCATCCCCTTTCTTTTGCATTCTTTCCTGACTCATAACACTAAAGTTGGGAGGGGTTGATTCGATAAGAACAGCTGCACTGTTATTTTGTTCAATCCAAGTTTCCGTTAAAAACATAAAATCGAGATTGTGCTCAGTGATAAAATCATTGATTAAAAATGTTTTTCCTGCCAAAGACCTGACATTTAATAAAGCTAGTTTAAGTTTGTTAGATACACTATCAGTAAGATGTTTTGTGACAAGCTGTGGCTGACATGGAATCACTGCTACATTTGATAAACTCACACAAACATTTGAGCGCTTCCTGTTTCCAAGCTGATTCACCGCTCTTAATCTATTACCTATCAACACAGATATCGGCAAAGCTACAGGCAGGCAGGGCCCTGGCATGTCCTTGAAAGAGTTGAGAGTGCCATACGCCCTTGAGCCTGGACCCAGCCCATATCAGTAAGAGTTTGTTGCGTTTTGTACACACACATCCTTATCAGGCTTCGGAGACTGCAGATGCTTTCTTGAAGGGAGGGGAGGTGGTTGACGTAGGCACGGTGATGGAGACAGGGGAGATGGTGCGCGTCTCTGCGGTGATTTTGGTGGGCGTCGTTGAGAAGCGGGGGTAAAGGACATGCTGCCAACCCTGCGTATCGCTTTAGTTGAATTGGTGCAAACCCTCTGTATCTCCTTTGTGTGTTCAGCGATCTCCAGGAGGGTGGGCAAGGGTGAAAGGGTGAACGGAGAGTAGAGAGAGCTGTGGGGTGAAGGAAGAGTATCCTCCGAGGTGATAGGGGGGTGAAGGGCGGTGGAGACTCCTCCATTTGTCTCCCATAATCAAGACATTCCTCAGGCGGGTGCAGTGATAGATTTTCAAGGTTTTCTTAGCGATGTGTTGTGTCTTTCTCTTGTTTTGATTCCTCTTGTTGCTTGTCCTTGGCAGAGGGAACAGATTGATGACGTAGGCAGTTGAATATGTTAGAGATAAACAATTTCACTCCTGACTTGTTCAGACAAACTCCATTTGCCTTAAAAAGATGTCTGCGGTCCCAGAAAAAGTTAAAGTTGTCAATAAAATGGACAGAATGGTCAGTACAGACAGTTGAAAGCCAGGTGTTCAGTGCAAACAATCTGCTGAATCTCTCCACTCCTCTTCTGACTGGCGGTAGAGGGCCACTGATGAACACCTCTGCATTTAGAGAGCTGGCAGTTTCCAACAAACATTTAAAGTCTTCTTTCAGCACTTCTGACTGTTGTTTCACAACATCATTTGTTCCAATGTGCAGTACCACATTCTTCACAGTCAGATATTCAGCCCCAATATGCAGGATCTTCTCAGCCAAGTCAGAGACCTTATCCTTGGGGAAACAGAGTACTTTGGTGTTGTTCTTATTACACAGACCTTTTACATCTCTTACAGCAGAGTCACCCACAATCAGAGTTTCAGGCCCAGTCGTTAGCTTTCCCTCTAGCCTTTTACTTTTGGAGTAGCTATTGGTCCTTACCCTGCTGTGTGAAGAGGACAGGTTATCCAGGTCATCAGAAAGAGATCTCCGGCTCTGGGTCAGTGGATCGTATCTGTTCTGGATTGGCACACTCGGTGGTTTAGGAGGATTGTTTGTAGTTCTCCCTTTAGCAGCTGTCCACGGCTGTTTCCTAGTAGGAACAGGGGTTGAAGAGGCGCTCTTCCTGGTTGATAACAATGCAGCCCAGCCGGTCGCATCACAGATTTCAGAGCGATGGGCTCTGCCTGTTGTTCGTCCTCCCAAATCCCATGGAAATGATTTACTCTTCGGTCTTGCACCCAGACTTCAAGGGAGGACTATCACTTGTAGATTTATTACCCGGTACACAGCCCTCCTGTTCCTTGGAATCCTTGTAGCTGCTAACTAGCTTTGAGTTAGCATGCCTTTGTCCATTCTTTTGCAACACTGGTAAAGTGGTGTCATTCCAACCTAGTCCATTCACTTCCACGTTAATTTCCAACCGTTGCATTTTCATTTCCAACATGGCCATCTTCTGTAGAAGTTTGTGGAAGTCATCTGTAGATAATGGAGGCATTTTGCTGCTAACTAGCTTAAGCTAAATAGCATGCAGTACCAGGCTTTAGCTGTTGCTAGGCCACGCTACTGTAAGACTGAGGTTGTCGTAAAAATATTGAAATATGGCTGAAATCCTCCGTCTATTTACGAAGAAAAACTGTCCCAGTGATAGGTTAATGTCCAGGAGCCGCTGCTCGAAGTTTTCAGAAAAGAAAAATAGAATGTTCTTAGGTTATTGTTATACGTTTAAAGGGTTCTTTCTCAGGTGTTTTCTGACCTTATTGTCCCACCTGTGTGTCTCAGGTGTTTTCTGTCCTCAATGTCCCACCTGTGTGTCTCAGGTGTTTTCTGTCCTCAATGTCCCACCTGTGTGTCTAATGTGTTTTCTGTCCTTATTGTCCCACCTGTGTGTCTCAGGTGTTTTCTGTCCTTATTGTCCCACCTGTGTGTCTCAGGTGTTTTCTGTCCTCAATGTGCCACCTGTGTGTCTCAGGTGTTTTCTGTCCTTATTGTCCCACCTGTGTGTCTCAGGTGTTTTCTGTCCTTAATGTCCTACCTGTGTGTCTCAGGTGTTTTCTGTCCTTATTGTCCCACCTGTGTGTCTCAGGTGTTTTCTGTCCTTATTCTCCCACCTGTGTGTCTCAGGTGTTTTCTGTCCTTAATGTCCCACCTGTGTGTCTCAGGTGTTTTATGTCCTTAATGTCCCACCTGTGTGTCTCAGGTGTTTTCTGTCCTTATTGTCCCACCTGTGTGTCTCAGGTGTTTTCTGTCCTTATTGTCCCAAGTGCGTCACATTAGAAACTATTTTCTGCAGATTGCTCTTGCTGCATTCCCCTCTGGTAATTGCTCTGAAGAGTGGCCGATGTCAGCCAGTTTGGGAGGTTTTATGACGAGTTGAGAAATCCATCAGACCTTCAGGGGGGGGGGGGGGGGAGACCGCATAAGAAGAGACTGAGGGAGGAAGGCACGTTATCTTGAGATCCATTGCCCTCTTCTTGCAGAGCTGCTGCGGACCTCCATCCGTCGACTCAAGGTGAGTCCTCGCTGATTCCCATCAATCTGTAATGGCTTCAGGGCGAAGTTATTTAGTCCTATATATTACTTAAGTAAAGGGAAAAAAGGTTTAAAATGTGACTTTAAGTACAAAAAGGACTCATTTTGCACGATTTCTGATCAAAATACAAACGTTTTATCAGCTAAGTGTAATTTAAAAGTACTCTGGTCTATATAATAAATTGTCGAATAATTTATAAAAATAAGAAGTTCAAGAAAATGTTCCAATAAATATAAAAAAATATAAAAATATAGACGTTTAAACAGCTAAATGTACATTAAAACTACTACAAAATAGTAATATTCATGTAAAAATAAAGCTGTAATTGTTTTAGAGCACTGTTGGTATGAGTAGCATTATTAAGTCTTAAATATTGCTTCAGTTAAAGTGCAAAAGTGTTCAAATATGACTTTAAGTACAAAAAGGGAGATTGGTTGGCTGTTAACCAAAGGCCGGTCAGGGGCAGTGTGGTGGGTCGATGTGTGGGGCGACAGGACGTTTATTCATCGGGGCTCCACCCACTGTACCCATAGAGTCCAGTAGAGGGCGGAGCCTGTGTGAGATAGAACGGGGGGTTACGTATTGTAACCCTAGTTCTATAAGCACAGGCGGAGCCCTCTACCTAGGGGCCCTGTCTTCCCTATGCCGCTCGCTGAAGAGGGTGTAGGATGACAGTCAGCAGGTGTAGCTGCCTTATATACTGTGAGCCTGCGCGTGCATTCAGGTAGGCTCGCCCTGATTGGCCGGCTACGTTTATACAACTTCAGTGTGTGAACGCTTGCGTATCATTGATGAGAGTAGTCCCATAGGGTCCAGTAGGGGGCTCCGCCTGTGCTTATAGAACTAGGGTTACAATACGTAACCCCCCGTTTTATCAGCTAAACATTTTTTTTTTGGTAGTACTAACTTTAAAAGTACTACAAAACAGTCATATGTATATGAACATAAGATGTACAATTTAAAATAATAAAATTAATGTACAAATACATTTTAAAATAAAAACATATTTTGTTCCAATAAATATAAAAAATAGTTGAAATATAGACGTTTTATCAGCTAAAAGTACTTTAAAAGTGTCTTATGTTGTTTTTATATTATCCTGTTTTTAATAAGAGCTCTTTACTTGTTCACATTCAGCTACTGGAAACACTGTGTGGATTATCATTAGACCATATGAACACATCATGCTAATGACATCATGCTTTCTCTACTGGGTTTGAGAAAGTAGTTTAAAATAAACAAAATATTTACAAATAAAATGTAAAATAAAGAAAATTAAATAGAAATATTTATATGAACATAAGAAGTAGAATTTTAAATAATAAAATATAAATATGAATGTAAAAAAAATTGTCAAATTAAAGATACAATAATTTATACGAATATGAATTTATTGGAAAGAAAATGTTCCAATAAATACAAAATAAAGTTACAATATTTATAAAAACACAGGACGATGGAGTAAAATGTCTTCATGTACGCATTTTGCGCTGTCCGGAGCTGACCGCCTAACAAGTAACATGTAATGTGTGTGAGTTTGTGTGTGAGTTTGTGTTAGTGTGTGTGAGACACTAAAGGACTACAAAGAGACACTAAAGGACAACAAAGAGACACCAAAGGACTACAAAGAGACACTAAAGGACTACAAAGAGACACTAAAGGACTACAAAGAGACACTAAAGGACTACAAAGAGACACTAAAGGACAACAAAGAGACACTAAAGGACTACAAAGAGACACTAAAGGACAACAAAGAGACACTAAAGGACTACAAAGGGACACAACACGACTACAAAGAGACACTAAAGGACTACAAAGAGACACTAAAGGACTACAAAGAGACACAAAACGACTACAAAGAGACACCAAAGGACTACAAAGAGACACAACACGACTACAAAGAGACACTAAAGGACTACAAAGAGACACCAAAGGACTACAAAGAGACACAAGGACTACAAAGAGACACTAAAGGACACAAAGAGACACCAAAGGACTACAAAGGGACACACACGACTACAAGAGACTGAAAGGACTACAAAGAGACTGAAAGGACTACAAAGAGACTGAAAGGACTACAAAGAGACTGAAAGGACTACAAAGAGACTCAACACGACTACAA